>NW_017308523.1:44656-48994 GCF_000935625.1 Nanorana parkeri
AAGTAGCCTTGCTTTTTTCTGCAAAATGGAACTACGCTTAAGCTAGGTTTTAATCAAGGATGCATATACATTTTCTAGAGGTGTGAAGAATTACTGGTCTCAAAATTATCAGGAAAAAAACCCTTTTGCATTTATCTAAGCAGAGGAGATTTGGATGGGGAACACATTTTTGAACAACATCAGGACTCTTCTATGCCTTCTTGAGAAAGATGCAAACGAGTATCTGCTGGAGGTCCAATAAAACTAGGATGTGATGAAAAATTACAATACTTGTATACATCAATGTTAGCTGAATTCTTAAAATAATCAGTAAAGGCTCATCTTTTCTGAGAGGAGTTAAAACCCTTTATAAAGTATGGGAAATTTCTCATTGCTAAGCATTGTGGGAAAATGCTGCGGATGATGTAAACCGGTAAAATTTGGGCTGTGCCTAACGGTAACACTTTTAATCCAGCATAGAGCAAGTGAATTAAAAACCATTCTGATACATTTTGAGCAGGAACAGGGGTGGGTAAACAAGTGAAGAGGGCAAGAAAGGTACATGTATATTTTTTGGTACAAAATTCCTGACATAATCATACCGCCAGGGAGGTTAAGCAAGTATAAAGCACTTAAAATGTAAGCAGCAGTTTTTTTTATGGCAATTAAGTTATGCTATGTAAATGGGAACATGTAGTAGACACAAAATAGGTGTTATCCTAGTTTGGGTGCAAAAGTGCAAACACACTTTAAAGCATAGCAAGGGTCTGAAGAGGTGTGAATGGGCCGTTTCATCATGGCAATATTTAAGATCCCCGAGCTCTTACCAGGGGGCATTTGCTCTCTTGGGAACCAAGATCTTTTGTTTGGGGGCATTGGCATTTTTGTCATATCTATTTTAACCAAAATGTCAACTACTATATAAATGTCATAGCACTGTGACACAGCCACAGATCATGAAATTTTTATGTGTATGGTCAGGTTTAGTGTAAAAAGTTTGCTCATCCCAACTGTCTTTTAGCAGTTACTAAATATTGACATACACTCCACTACTTTATTTTCCTATATATTTAGAGTAACCTTTGGGAGGAGGCTTTCTTGCCATGGGCATTGGCACTCTTGCCACGTCGATTTTAACCAAAAGGTCTATTTTGATATAAGTGTTATGACACTTAGACACAGCATTTGCCTAGGGCAGAAACAAGAAAGTATTGAGAGACAACAGTGCTGCTGACAGACCTCAGGTGAACCTTTCTTTCTTTGTTTAGCTCTTTCATTCTACTCTCTCTGCCCTGTAATATGCTCTCTATACCTTCTCTTCTCACAATAGTGTCTTCTCTCCTTAAACTCTCATTCCTTTACCCCTCTTTTTCCCCACAACTTATATATATTACCTTCTCTCCTGTCCTCCCCCTATTACTGCATGTATCACCTCCCGATCATTCTGAACCCACATGCTGACAGGACATTGGGGTATGTGCATTCATATACATTTCATTCCATCTCATTCCAACCCTTTTGTGTCTGTGAAGGTTCTCACCTGTTGTCACTATGTCTGCCCTGATGAAGGGACCCTGCATGGTACTGAAATGTTGGCTATACTACACATGTGACATGCTTTTTCAATAAAAAGAACGTTTGGATTTACTTCATCTCACGAGTGCTGGTGATCCTCATCGCAATTTACTGTTATACGCACGGTGCCATCCATGAACATCACTACAAGCACCACCGTTACATCATGGCCTCTATTGTTGTATGGTGTGCAGGGGACATCCTTGCTTACTGTCCCAAATTCAGGCATTATACTGAAGGTTGTCTGCTAGGGGGAAATATTGAGAGGATTTGGGGCTTGGAGGTAACAGGCCCAGCTGAGGCTAGCTGGCTTGTTGGGGCCTCTATAAGATCCCCTAGCCCCCTAAGGGTGTAGCTCCAGCTCCTAAGGGTGTAGCCAGGGGCGTATCTAGCACGAGGCAAAGTAGGCGTTTGCCTTGGGCGGCATTTTTCAGGGGGGCGGCCCCCCAGGCAGAGGGTGAGAAGAGGGGACAGTGAGCGGGACAGCTTCGGACATGAGGTAAATGCTCGGCAGCTCGGACTGTTCATATCTCAGGGTCTGACGAGGAAGCCGCAGCCGTTCTGGTTCTCAGTGAACAGCTTCCTCATCAGACCCCGAGATACTTTATGTGCGGTTTACGTTTACTGTCAGTGTGTCAGCACGGGAGTCGGGGACATTACCTTCTCGTCCCGATCTTCCTCTCTTTCTTCCCCTGTATGCTGCTGCACAACTTAGTATACACAGTCTCCCCCTCCTCCCCCTCCCCTCGCGGTTTAATGTCAGTGTCAGCACAGGACATTATCTTCTGGTCCCGATCTTCCTCTCTTCGCTGCTGCACAAGTACACAGTCTCCGGGTCTCCCCCCCCCCCCCCCCCCCCCCCCCCCCCCCCCCCACAAAAAAAAGCTCACTTTTTCCCCATATATGATTACATGTGGACTGCTGCTTACAGATGTGTAGAAACACAAAAGGGTGCAAAAACCTTGGTAGTATATATGCACACACTGGAGACTGCCTGTCTCTGCAAAAAAAGCCAGGAAAATTGACACTTACATGTGAGTCCGGGGACCGGAGAGAAGGTGGCCTCTGGAGAGGATCGAGGTGACCGATCGAGGTGACAGAGGGAGGTGGAAGGGCGAGAGCTCCGTTCCATTTGAACTGGTACACAAAACAACAAAATATAGGCACTTGTCCACTTTTGATGTACAGAGGAAAAGGTGGAGCCTAAACAGGAAGGGGTGGAGTTTACAGACGAGAGGGTGGGTCTTAAACAGAAAGGGGCGGGCAATTTTAGATGGACGGGGGGCGCCCGAGTTTAGTCTTGTCTAGGGCAGCACAAAACCAAAATACACCACTGGGTGTAGCTCCACCATTCTGCTAAATGTTTTAGGTAACAAAATCCCAACAAGTGTATACTAAGCGGTTTGTGTGAATTGGTAGGTACCAATTATAAGTCTTTTTAAAACATTTTTTTTATTGATATGATGACAAAATCGGTATTGCTCAAGGTAAAGGATTGGTTTAGGAAGGATATGGCTGGTATATTTTTTCAAACCTTGGTGTGTCTGCTAGATAAAGTCTTATAATTTGAGGAAGCTTAACCCCACCCCCCCAGGATTTTTTTTTTATCTACGGCCTTGTGCTTTAATACTTGTTGATAAAGGACTTGTGATGTATGTTAGCAGTGTATAAAATAAGTAGGTTCAGATTTTATTTAACAATGCCACTATAAATCCGCTCTTAAAGTTTGCAAAGTGTGGCCATGCCATCTATTCACTAGCATGTGCTCAATTTACCAAACCCTTTCTCTTTTCAGGTCTTTCATAACCCCAGCAATGTCTCTGAGTCTTACTATACTAAAACATCATCAAATTATTATCTTAAAAAAAAATAATTTGAATGATCTCCCTGACTCCCTCTAAATCAAACTATGTGTGACTGACTGTACATTTAAATGGTTAAGATCATATACCAGTGAATCTTCCATGGAATTTTTTGTCAGCTTGTTGTGCTACCAAAATACATGTGCATTGAGCGTATGTAATGTATTTCATGCACAGACATACACAAATATGACCCACATACTGTGAGATTAAGCTGATATTCTTATAACCACAATTCTTAATACTGTCCTTTGTCACATTTAGCTGGTAATCCTTGATGCTAGAACCTTATGTTTTTAATCCCAGTATACATAGTCAGTAACATGTTTCACAGGCTTACTGATTACAGTTTCTGAACATTTACTGAAATCCTCATCTCTGACTGGTCAACATTCCTTTGACAAATTGCCCATTAATGACTGGAATAGTTGGCACTCTCACTTGTTGGAGATCAAATCAACTTAACATTCAATGTCTCTTTGGTCCATTAACTTCTCTGAACAGAGCTTAAATAACAAAAAAAAGTCTTGTTCTTTAGGATCATTAATGTATGTATGATAGATGCATTAATCCACTGACATCTATAAAAAAAAACATATTTTAAGTGCCTTAAGACCCAGTTTGCTATTAATAATTGGGAATATTGCCAACATTTAGACATTCATGGCATATTACTTTTTCTTTTCTTTTTTTTTTTTCTTACAAAGCTTTTTTTTTATCTCAAAGGAAAACTTCATTTTCATGGTATAACTACTACTTAACAATTTTGTAATTTAATATTACTAATAATTATGCTAAAACTAATAATTATTATTTCTTAAAGTAATACTATTCTTTTTCCTTTCAGCCATAATAAATATTTCCTGGAAGTGTTTTCTGCAAAGATAATGCAGAGACCATAAATCTCAGTTTGTGTTATTAG
>NW_017308523.1:49167-64904 GCF_000935625.1 Nanorana parkeri
AATCTCAGTTTGTGTTTTTAGCCCCCCCCCCCCCTCCAGAAATCTAATCATATACATACACTGGGGCCTTTTAATTTTTATAAATACAATCATGTCTTCCTTTGGAAGCTAATATTGCACTATAGCAGAAGCAATGCGCTTCACTACTCCATTCATCTAATCCACTAACATGCTAAAAAATAACATTTATTCTATTCACTAAAATTGTCTATTCACTTACTTTTGTACTGTCTTGGTTCACTCACTCTTGCCTCTCTCCCTCTCTCCATATGAATTTGCCAGTTTCAAGTAATAATACATGCTTATGTGTTCTCAAACTACCAGCTACCCAATATGTTTCACCAATATTATGGCTTCATCAGCTGGCATGCCATGTGAGTGGTATGTATTGTACAAAATTATTCAGCAAAAAAAAAAATAATTTCTGAATCATTTTGCAAAAATGCACACCACTCATATGACACTCCCCCTGATGAAACCATAACATTGATGAAACATGTTTAGTGGAGGGTAGTTTAAGAGCACTTATAATTAGTAGAAACCAACAAATGTATGCGACAAAGGAAGAGGGGCAGGACAAAGTGAACCTAGAAAAGGAGGATATATAGAATTCAGAGAATATGGTGGAAAAAGCAAATGAAATAAAAAGGAGAACAGATAAGATAGACTGCAGATGTGAACTATGAAAGTATATAGAGATAGAGAGAAATATTGAACAGAAAATGTAAAGGTATAAGGAAAGATCTAGCGGAAAAGGAAATGATGATACAGATAAAAAAGAAAAAACTGAAGAGGGCATTAAGGTCAAGACTAGAAAAACATTTGATTGAAAGGTCATCTCTCCAGAGAAAGAGAATATTAGTTCAAGATCATATGAAGGAGTAAAACGATAATAAGAGCATCTCTCCAGTGAAGGCATATTAAAAGATATATTTTTGCCAGTTTCTGAAGGATACACTTTGTTTAGTTGTGTCCAAATTGCTGGGAAACATTTAGCATCATTTTAATGAAGGGAATAAAGGTAATTTTTTTAGTGTTTCCAGGGGGTGGTTTTTTTTTCTCCTCTTTTATGCTGTTTTTTTAAATCTTCCTCTCTCACCCCCCCCCCTTCTTTCCACAAATAAGTAGGGAGGAACAATAAGGTTATATGGGTGGGGTGGGGGGAAGAGGGGTTGAATGGAGTGGGTGGTGGCACTTGTATACAACAAACAAATTATGCACTTGCTATATTGCACATAAGCAAAGGAGGTGGGGTTTATCACTACACATGTGGAGGGATTTGCACAAGTTGACTATGTATCCACTGGCACAAGAATAGGTAGGGGTGGGAGGTGGAGAGAACGGAGGTGTATGGATACTGGGTGAATGGTTGCTGCCTGAGACTTCTGAAATTAATTGGTCGGGGCTTGGACTGCAGGCAATAGATGATTGCTGGAAAGGTCTCCCATCAAAGAAAGGGAGATATCATTTGAACTGAATCATGAAATGAGAATAGAAGATAAATTGTATGATTACATAGTTACATAGTATTTGAGGTTGAATAAAGACACATGTCCATCAAGTCCAACCTATTGTGTGTGTGTGTGTGTGTGTGTATAGGTCCCTGTGTCATCTCGTTATTAGGAGTACTTGTACCCATTTTTACAGATTGAAAAAATAAATAGGGGGTGCCCATATACGGTGAGCTAAAGTGGTCAAAGCTCCCAAAGTTTACTAATGCTTCAAAAATCTAATCAGAATAATTCCCATGGGGAATTAAAAACAAGTAATGTATAGAAAATAAGAAGATAAACCCCATGGGGATGTACTCCTTGGGAATCAGTCAAACAAGTTTAGTAAAAATGTATAACTGTTTATTAAATAACAATACAAACACATAAGTTAAAATGTTATGCATGTGTCCTGCTTATTTGTCTATGCCTTATTGGACATAAATCAGTTACTGGAGGGTCTGGCCAGATCACATATGGAAAAAATCACACATGATGGAAAGATAAATCAAACCAAAAGCACTAATAGTGATGTCACACTTAGAAAAAGTGAAGAAAAAAAAACTGATATAGAAAGAGTCCACATTTTGTGATGACCATAATATAATCCACATAGACAGTATTCATATCAACGAGTTGGTATGAATGTATTCAAAATGCCAGATATGAGATAGCCAGGTGCAATGAATCAACACTCCAAGATGTTACACTTTGGAGTGCACTCAACCATACAACCAATGTTCCAAGTTGGATCAGACTGTATGGTACGTATAGCTCATAAGAAAGCACAATGTGCATCACAAGCCAAAAATGAGATAGCCAGGTGCAATGAGCCAACACTGTAAAATATAATCCATGTGGCTGAACAGCAAACAATCAAGGCTCCATGTTGGATCAAACTGTGTAGTTCATACAGTGGCGTAACCAGAGTTATGGGCGCCCGGGGCAGAACATTTTTTTTCGCCCCCCATATTATATAAACATCCACTAGAACTGTACCCCCCACCCCCACACATATATATCAGCTAAGGAACTACAAGTCCAAGCATGCCATCATTGTCCCTGTACACCCCCACACACACACATACACATATCACCCAGGGAACGGCAATATCTGGTTGTTGTACAGGGGCAATGAGGGCATGCTGGGACTTGTAGTTCCCTAGCTGATATCTTATGAAGCTGTATTCCACCTGAAAGTACTACAATGCCATTATAGAACTAAGAATAGAACATAAAATAAAACTTTTTTTTTTCTAATACTCACCTGATTCCTGGATCCAACAAGCGCAGCCTCCCGTCTCCCACGCTGTTAGAAGTTGCAAGTTCATATAGCTCATAGGAAAGCACAATGTGCATCACAAGCCAAACATGAGATAGCCAGGTGCAATGGGTCAATGCTGTAAGATGTAATCAGTATGGCTGAACAGCAAACAATTAAAGCTCTATCTTCGATCAAACTGTGTAGTTCCTGTAGCTCAGACATATTTGTCTATACAGGGTATAGACAAATTATAGGACACATACATAACAATTTAACTTATGTGTTTATTGTTATTTATTAAACTGTTATACATTTTTACTAAGTTTGTTTGCCTGATTTCCAAGGAGTACATCTTCTCCTTCTTCATCATCTTGTTAGGGGTTATCTTCTTATTTTCTATAAATTGTATGTTACCTCTGATCACATTTATTTAATTGTACTCAATATAATGAAATGTGAGAACCCAAAAGCTGTTCCAGGTGGATGTTTGTTTTCTTTTTCTGTGTAACCCATGTAAGTTTCAGTGTTTCTTATTATTTTTGCAAAAATGTTAGAAAAAAAATAAAAATGGGAAATTATAATGGTTTTGGGGCAACATTAGCTTTTTTAGGCTTAACAGTTTTAGAAATCTTAATATTTGCACAACTTTTATTTTACAAATACATATTTCATACATGGCAAAGGATTCCTAAAAGTACTATGGTGCAGCTTCCTTTTTGCTCAATCAGTGAGGTATTGCTCTATTGCTGATACCTTACTACCAAGTGAGTTTCTGCAGCATTTAAGTCTGCCAGAAAATGATTACACAGAAGCAGTTAAGTGCTTTCTTTAACCATTTTCAGACATTAGGTGTGCTATGTACACCCTAAAAACTGGGGATGCACTGACATTTTGACATGGAAATGGTACTTTGGGCAAAATGCCAAAAGTAATATAATGGCTGAAAATATGTCCAAAAATTCAGCACATCCCTAGCTTCTCTCCTTCCCACTGGGTGCCTGTCTGTGTCCCCTCCGATGCCCACTGCTTTCCCCACCTGTGTCATCAGAGGCAGCAGGGATCTGAGGGGACACAGACCGGTGCACAGTGAGGAGGAGCGAAGCTTTTAGACATGTGCACTGCCAAAAAATTTGTTTAGTTTTGTTTCGTTTTAAATTCGGATTTGTGTTATTTCGTTTTTCAGGATTCGGGTGTGAAAGTCAATTCGGATTCAGAATTCGGATTCGGACAAAATTCGGTAGCGTTAGTACGAACGTTCATTTTGTTTTCTGTTCTTATTCGTTTCTTATTCGTTTCTTATTCGTTTCGTTCGTTTGCAGCAAAAGTGACATTTGAGGGGGAAAAAATATTTTTCTCCTTCTCTAATGTCATTTTGCTCCAATGAACGAAACGAATAAGAAACGAATAAGAAACGAATAAGAAACGAATAAGAACAGAAAACGAAACGAACGTTCGTACGAACGCTACCGAATTTCGGAAATGGAAATTCGGATTCGTTTGCATTCGTTATGTCTGTAATTCGGAATTCGGATACATCCGAATGTCCGAATTTCCAAGAATTCGTCCGAATTTCGATTCGGAACGAAACGAATCGCACATGTCTAGAAGCTTTGAGGATGCCGAGCGGGGCAGAAGACCAAGCTCTCCTGTGACTTCCCTGCTCGGTTTCCTGTGACAGAAAGAGAAGTCAGGATGGAGAGCAGAGTACAAGCGATCAGCATTCAGGACTGATCGCTGAGTGTTTGAAAATAACTAAGGACATAGGGGTCTAGTTACAAAGCTGCCGATGGATCTAGCAGTAGCTTCGGCTGATCCTTCGGCTAGCTTCGGCCCCAGGACCCCTTCGGTTTAGTAGAACCGAAGGGCTGCTGTACGGGCTATTCACTATAGCCCGTACGGCTCCAGAAGTTGGCCGAGCGGCTCATTCGAGCCAAAGGCATATGTCTCGGCTCAACTGAGCCTAGATGAAAGCCAAATCTGAGCGGAGCCAGCCGTCATCTCATGGCTGGCTCCGGCTGGATCTGTCATTACTCTCCCGGACGCTCTGGGAGTCTCCCGCTATTAGATAGCAGCTCCCGGCCGCGCAGGAGAGAAACACTTTCTCCCGGAAAGGTTTACTCTGCTCGATCGAGCAGAGTAAACCTTTCCTTGCTCTGTTGTTTGTTTGTTTTTCTTCTGACATCGGAGCCGCATAGGAATGCATAGCTACATTCCTATTGGCTATTTCACTTTGCAATAGCCAATAGCAAACTAGCTATTGCACCCCCCCACTGCTGCTGTCAATCAGCAGGGGGCACCTGAAGTTCTCCATCAGGTCCCTTTCTAGTGATTGACAGCAGCAGAGGGTGGGTGCAATAGCCAGCTTGCTATTGGATATTGCAAATTGAAATAGTCAACCGTAATCTAGCTTTGCATTCCTATGCTGATTTTTTTTTTTTTATTCGGACAGCAGCAGCTGTCAGAAACGTTTCTTATTCGTTTCGTTCGTTTGCAGCAAAAGTGACATTTGAGGGGGAAAAAATATTTTTCTCCTTCTCTAATGTCATTTTGCTCCAATGAACGAAACGAATAAGAAACGAATAAGAAACGAATAAGAAACGAATAAGAACAGAAAACGAAACGAACGTTCGTACGAACGCTACCGAATTTCGGAAATGGAAATTCGGATTCGTTTGCATTCGTTATGTCTGTAATTCGGAATTCGGATACATCCGAATGTCCGAATTTCCAAGAATTCGTCCGAATTTCGATTCGGAACGAAACGAATCGCACATGTCTAGAAGCTTTGAGGATGCCGAGCGGGGCAGAAGACCAAGCTCTCCTGTGACTTCCCTGCTCGGTTTCCTGTGACAGAAAGAGAAGTCAGGATGGAGAGCAGAGTACAAGCGATCAGCATTCAGGACTGATCGCTGAGTGTTTGAAAATAACTAAGGACATAGGGGTCTAGTTACAAAGCTGCCGATGGATCTAGCAGTAGCTTCGGCTGATCCTTCGGCTAGCTTCGGCCCCAGGACCCCTTCGGTTTAGTAGAACCGAAGGGCTGCTGTACGGGCTATTCACTATAGCCCGTACGGCTCCAGAAGTTGGCCGAGCGGCTCATTCGAGCCAAAGGCATATGTCTCGGCTCAACTGAGCCTAGATGAAAGCCAAATCTGAGCGGAGCCAGCCGTCATCTCATGGCTGGCTCCGGCTGGATCTGTCATTACTCTCCCGGACGCTCTGGGAGTCTCCCGCTATTAGATAGCAGCTCCCGGCCGCGCAGGAGAGAAACACTTTCTCCCGGAAAGGTTTACTCTGCTCGATCGAGCAGAGTAAACCTTTCCTTGCTCTGTTGTTTGTTTGTTTTTCTTCTGACATCGGAGCCGCATAGGAATGCATAGCTACATTCCTATTGGCTATTTCACTTTGCAATAGCCAATAGCAAACTAGCTATTGCACCCCCCCACTGCTGCTGTCAATCAGCAGGGGGCACCTGAAGTTCTCCATCAGGTCCCTTTCTAGTGATTGACAGCAGCAGAGGGTGGGTGCAATAGCCAGCTTGCTATTGGATATTGCAAA
Source organism: Nanorana parkeri (assembly GCF_000935625.1). Classification (NCBI taxonomy): domain Eukaryota; kingdom Metazoa; phylum Chordata; class Amphibia; order Anura; family Dicroglossidae; genus Nanorana; species Nanorana parkeri. The sequence continues at coordinate 55,480 of NW_017308523.1, forward strand.
TTGAAATAGTCAACCGTAATCTAGCTTTGCATTCCTATGCTGATTTTTTTTTTTTTATTCGGACAGCAGCAGCTGTCAGAATACGAAAAAAGAAACTTGCAGATAGCAAAGAAGCTATTGCTTCCTCTGCTATCTGCCATCATTTCAAGGGGGTGCTTTCTCCCCACTGCATTACAATGAGAGCTTAGCAGAGCCGGAGGTGATATGAAAGCTGACTCTGCTGAGCTCTCATGGTATTGACAGTTCAGCGTCCCCTGGTTACTTGGTAACCAGGGGACGCTGATCTGTCAGTACCATGAGAACTCAGCAGAGATGGCTTTCATACCACCGCCGGCTCCGAAAGCTCTCATTGTAATAATAGCTGGTCCCAGCCAATAGAAAACAGTTGGGCGGAGCTAGCTGTCACCGCTAGCTCCGCCCCATCATTTTCTATTTTTTTCCCTACTTTTTTAAATTGTTTTCCTATTCTGCTTGGTACCACAGAGGAACCGAGCAGAATAGCCGAATGCCACTCAGCGGCATTCGGCTATTCACTCACTGCTGTTCGGCATCTATGAGAATAGGCCAAACAGCAGCAAGTAGCCTGCCGGAGGTTCGGCTCAGCCGATCCACATGCTGGATCGGCTGAGTCTAACTTCTTCCCAGTTATGAATGAACAGGAAGTGCTCTACATCACTTCCTGTTCATTTGTGATTGTGGGCATATTAACTGATACTATCTCCTCAGTTTATGAATGGACAGGAGTATTCACTTTAGAGGCTTCCTGTTCATTCATTTCAGGGGCTGCAGAAAAAGAGATTGAGGACTTTAAAAAATGTTAAAAATGTTGGGGGGAAAAATTTGCTTTCTTCCAGAATCATAATTTTAGTGTCAATATAAAGGGGATAACTTAAAAAATTAAATTTACAATTTTTTTTATTTACAGTAACACTAATTCTTTCTTTAAACTAACAAAGTATCAAAGTAGAAAAAGATGCATTTTTAAGGGGTTTTTGTAATAAATTTTTTTGCCTTTAGGTTTCAAAATATATTTTTGCAAGACAATATTACCCAAAATAAGCCTTGTTTGTCCAGAAAATAGCAATATATGTATTCATTTGTTATACTGGGTAATGACAAAGTAACCACTGGATAAATTGACCACAGAAATGTAAACATTTCTCTGGCCATAAGGGATATACAGGTACAGGAGCTGAAGAGGTTAACAATCTTGTTAGGATGACTGATAACCAAGGTCTATTAAGTGAGGACTTTATGGTGTTTTCCTGTCAAGTAATAGCATTGAGAAAGGATTGTTTTCTCTTGGAGGCGTGAATTGATGTGAGACACTCTTGTGAGTGGGACTGTTGAACAGCAAGAAAGTTTATCAACCATATATGAGCAAAGTGATTGTCATTAAATGAGTGTCTAATCTAAGAATCAAAATGTTTTTTGAGTTTACATATAAGATCTCTTTAAAATGTCCTAAGCATGCTAATAAGTGGGTTTCCATTGTTTCCAGAGGTACTACTAAAAAATTGGTTAAATGTTAGTGAATTGAGTGTTCAAGGCCCTGAAAGGCAGTCAATGCGGATTGGATCCCTGGAAGAAAATGTGTGAGGGCCCCTAGATTTATCTGTGAGACCCACTGTCATGCACTTCTATTTACATGAGCTGATATTCATTGTGATGAGTTTTCATCCAGTGATTCCATTAGAAAACACATCTGCCAAAAACAGACGAGCGTGAATAGTAATTTTTCCTATAGCTTTTAGACTTGTTGTGGCTGCTACTTTTACCACTCCATTCAGGCCTATTACTTCTTAAAAAAGATCTCTGGGCAAATAAACTCTTAACCTTTGCATTGGGGCTACCCCTGCACTGCAAGGGTTAAGTGCTCTTTCTGTCTATGGAGCTAAAATAACAGAGTTTTACTCACCCTAACCACAATCCTGGCTGGCTCCTAGACCTGTCCCTGCAGCCTCACCGCTCCGCTCCAACAGTCTAAGGTCCAGTGAGTCGTCATGCCCATTACAGTGTACAGGATGTAAGGATGCCGAAGGACTTTCCATCGCTGGAGAGGAGGGAGAGACAAGCTGAAGGAGCCAGCTGGGATCGTGATTCGGGTAAATCTCTACTATTTTAGCTCCCTGGACAAAATGTGCACTTAAAGGAGAATTCCGGGCAAATAAATCTTAACCCTTGCAGTGGGACTATCCACTGCAAGGGTTAAGATTGTCTAGGGGCTAAAATAACAGAATATACTCACCCAAACCATGATCCTAGCTGGCTTCTAGATCAGTCCCTTCAGCCTCTCTCCCCCTCTGCTCAAATGAAAATGTAGGACTGTATAGGGTGTGATGACTCACAGGACCTTAAACCGCTGGAATTGAAGGAGAGCACGGCTGAAGGGACTGATTTAGGAGCTAGCTGAGATTGCACTTTGGGTGAGTATATCTCTGTTATTTTAGCTCCCTAGGCAAAACAAGCACTTAACCCTCGCTGTGTGGGTGTAGCCCCACTGCAAAGGTTAAGATTTTATCTGTCCCAATTTTTTCAAAGTTGCATAAAAAGGATGGCCCTCTTCCCCTATATAGTATTTTTTAATTTTTGCATTGCTACATGTTCTTCATGGCAGTGAACAGCTCCTTACCCTGTTGGTTTTTACTTGTTTTTTAAAGGGTGTTTTATTTGTTAAACATCTTGAACATCAAAGCAGCACACTTCTGGCTGCATGCAATCTCACATTCACACTTCAGTCCTCTCTTGATCCCCTCTAAATGTTTTATATTGTATATAAAAGAGATTGAATCACAGTAATATACATTTAGCAACACTTGTGGTCATATCTGGAAAAGAGCTTATAACAGGTTCAGAACTCCAGGTTCAGAACTCCGTTGAATTTTATCAAACATTGTGCAAGCCCTGCTAATATCAAGTTGTCTATACTTACGGTAGTGTGTTTAGTTAATGACAAATCACTTTTCTTGCATAGAACAATGAGACTCCCCATGCCCTTTGTTTGACAATCCTTTGCTTATTAGACTTGACAAACTGCACCCAGGCCAATTTGCTTATCCCAATGCTCTCAAGTTTGAGAGCACCTGTGCACCCCATTATCTGGCGATACCTTTGTCATTACTTAAACTAACAATGTACTGCATAATTATTTTTTTTTACAAACAAGGCTTTCTGTTGGTGATATTGTCTTACAACATTGTTTAATGCAATCTATAGACCTAAATATGTAAACAAAAATACTTAAAAAAAACAACTCTTTTTTGTATTTTGATCAGTGTTAAATTAAAAAATATGTTCCTGTAAATATAAAGTATAGGGGGTTATTCACAAAGCTGCAGAGGGCAGCCGTGTGAATAACCGACCCGAAGTGAAGTGAGAACGCTGTTCGGCTATTCACTTCAGGCTTGTATGGCTGATTTCAGCCGTACACCAACTGAAATCAGCCCTACATCGGCTTGCTGCGGCTGGGTTCGGGTCGACCGAACATGTTCAGGATGTTCGGTCGACCCGAAGTGCAGAAGGAGTACGACTCAGCTGATCCAACATCTGGATCGGCTGAGCCAAACCTCCGGCAGGCTACTCGCTGCTGTTCGGCCTATTCTCATAGAGGCCAAACAGCAGTGAAAGAATAGTGGTACAGAGCAGAATAGAAAAACTGTTTAAAAAAAAGTAGAAAAAAAGGTAGAAAACAATTGGGCGGAGCTAGCAGTAATAGCTAGCTCCGCCCAACTGTTTTCTATTGGCCGGGACCAGCTGTCATTACAATGAGAGCTTCTCGGAGCCGGCGGTGATATCAAAGCTGGCTCCGCTAAGCTCTTATTGTAATGACAGATCAGCGTCCCTGGTTACCCAGTAACCAGGGGACGCTGTTCTGTCATTACGATGAGAGCTTAGCGGAGCCGGCTTTGATATCACCACCGGCTCCAAGAAGCTCTCATGACAGTTCAGGGTCCCCTGGTCACTAGGTAACCAGGGGACGCTGAACTGTCATTTCACACTAAGAACTCGGCGGGGCCGCCGTGATACCACGGCAGCTCTGCCGGGTTCTCAGTGTACTGACAGATCACCATCCCTGGTTACCTGGTAACCATGGGGCGCTGATCTGTCTCTGCGTGCAAGTGGCCGGAGCCAGCCGTGAGATGACGGCTGACTCCGCCCAGCTGGCAGTAGCTGAATAGCCTGTACAGCAGCCCTTTGGTTCTACTGAACCGAAGGGGTCCTGGGACCGAAGCTAGCCGAAGGATCAGCCACAGCTACGACTAGATCATTCGGCAGCTTTGTGAATAGACCACATAATTTTTTTTACAATTGGTCTTGTTTATAATGACATTTAGAAGTGTATTTCTAAAAAATTAGCAGAGCCATTCATCCTGTGAAACTGCATGAACATCATTTCTGTGTGAATAGAGGCAAGAACAAATGTTGTTAGTGTATTTTCTTTCCAGGTTAAATTTTATATCAGGAGAATATATTATTGCCACTAGATGGATCTGAGGCCCATAAGAAAGAAATATTTATTTCCTCCAGTTAATCTAGATTCTAGAGGCCTTAATGCAGTAGTTTACTGATATTACATACAACTTTTCATATATAACCACTTACCTTTGCCTTTTCTTCCTTTGGTCTCTCAAAGCTGTCATCACAGGCCCGTGCCAATGTAAACATTGCATTTGTGACATTAAGTCTTCTGCTTTTTTTAATTGTAACATAATTGCAAGCAATAATAAGGAAGACATTTGCGCAACATCAGGGATCCCAACCTAAAAAAAGCAATTTGCCCATCTCATTTTAGTGAGGTGCCCTCTGCCCCCCACCCCCCTGAAATGATGGCAGATAGCACGGGAAGCAATAGCTTCTTTGCTATCTGCTGTTTTTTTTTTTTAGAATTGTGACAGCTGCTGCTGTCAGAACAATAATAAAAAGAACCAGCATAGGAATGAATAGCTAGATTGCTATTGGCTATTGCAACTTGCAAGATCCAATAGCAAGCTGGCCATTTTACCCGCCCTCTGCTGCTGTCAACCACTAGAAGAGGACCTGATGGAGAACTTCAGGTCCCCCTCTGCTGATTGACAGCAGCAGTGGGAGGGTGCAATAGCTAGTCTGCTGTTAGCTATTGCAAAGTGAAATAGCCAATAGCAATCTGGCTATGCATTCCTACGCTGGTTTTTGTTTTTTTCTCTGACTAACGGCGGCCGGCAGCCCCGATGTCAGAAAAAAAAATAGATTAGAGGGGAAGGTTTACTCTGCTAGATATAGCAGAGTAAACCTTTCCGGGAGAAAATGTTTCCCTCCTGGGCAGTTGGGAGCCACTATCTAATAGCGGGAGACTCTCGGAGCGTCCAGGAGAGTTGGGATGTCTGCAACATACCTACTAGATTCACTGGGGTTGATTTACTTAAGAAGTATAGACTGTTCACATGCCAAAATAAATGTCCACTTAGTGATATCAAAGCTGGCTCCGCTAAGCTCTTATTGTAATGACAGATCAGCGTCCCTGGTTACCCAGTAACCAGGGGACGCTGTTCTGTCATTACGATGAGAGCTTAGCGGAGCCGGCTTTGATATCACCACCGGCTCCAAGAAGCTCTCATGACAGTTCAGGGTCCCCTGGTCACTAGGTAACCAGGGGACGCTGAACTGTCATTTCACACTAAGAACTCGGCGGGGCCGCCGTGATACCACGGCAGCTCTGCCGGGTTCTCAGTGTACTGACAGATCACCATCCCTGGTTACCTGGTAACCATGGGGCGCTGATCTGTCTCTGCGTGCAAGTGGCCGGAGCCAGCCGTGAGATGACGGCTGACTCCGCCCAGCTGGCAGTAGCTGAATAGCCTGTACAGCAGCCCTTTGGTTCTACTGAACCGAAGGGGTCCTGGGACCGAAGCTAGCCGAAGGATCAGCCACAGCTACGACTAGATCATTCGGCAGCTTTGTGAATAGACCACATAATTTTTTTTACAATTGGTCTTGTTTATAATGACATTTAGAAGTGTATTTCTAAAAAATTAGCAGAGCCATTCATCCTGTGAAACTGCATGAACATCATTTCTGTGTGAATAGAGGCAAGAACAAATGTTGTTAGTGTATTTTCTTTCCAGGTTAAATTTTATATCAGGAGAATATATTATTGCCACTAGATGGATCTGAGGCCCATAAGAAAGAAATATTTATTTCCTCCAGTTAATCTAGATTCTAGAGGCCTTAATGCAGTAGTTTACTGATATTACATACAACTTTTCATATATAACCACTTACCTTTGCCTTTTCTTCCTTTGGTCTCTCAAAGCTGTCATCACAGGCCCGTGCCAATGTAAACATTGCATTTGTGACATTAAGTCTTCTGCTTTTTTTAATTGTAACATAATTGCAAGCAATAATAAGGAAGACATTTGCGCAACATCAGGGATCCCAACCTAAAAAAAGCAATTTGCCCATCTCATTTTAGTGAGGTGCCCTCTGCCCCCCACCCCCCTGAAATGATGGCAGATAGCACGGGAAGCAATAGCTTCTTTGCTATCTGCTGTTTTTTTTTTTTAGAATTGTGACAGCTGCTGCTGTCAGAACAATAATAAAAAGAACCAGCATAGGAATGAATAGCTAGATTGCTATTGGCTATTGCAACTTGCAAGATCCAATAGCAAGCTGGCCATTTTACCCGCCCTCTGCTGCTGTCAACCACTAGAAGAGGACCTGATGGAGAACTTCAGGTCCCCCTCTGCTGATTGACAGCAGCAGTGGGAGGGTGCAATAGCTAGTCTGCTGTTAGCTATTGCAAAGTGAAATAGCCAATAGCAATCTGGCTATGCATTCCTACGCTGGTTTTTGTTTTTTTCTCTGACTAACGGCGGCCGGCAGCCCCGATGTCAGAAAAAAAAATAGATTAGAGGGGAAGGTTTACTCTGCTAGATATAGCAGAGTAAACCTTTCCGGGAGAAAATGTTTCCCTCCTGGGCAGTTGGGAGCCACTATCTAATAGCGGGAGACTCTCGGAGCGTCCAGGAGAGTTGGGATGTCTGCAACATACCTACTAGATTCACTGGGGTTGATTTACTTAAGAAGTATAGACTGTTCACATGCCAAAATAAATGTCCACTTCCTTTAGTAAATAAGTTTAAACTGTGTTAATTTTAAATATCCAATCATGCAGATGGTTGGAATAGATGAAATTAACAAAACTTTGCCTTAATTACTAAGATGAGCCATTACAAACATATGCCCTGACTGCTCCCTTCTAATAGTTTCTGATCCTTATTGATTTCATAAGTACATAAATAGCCCCATATGTGATCATTTGTTATGCTATCACAACTTTTTCTTGACACTAATTTAGCAGAAAGTAAGTACAACTGGACCTTGAGAGAGGAAACTGGTGGTTACCCTGCGTCAGTTGCCTGACTGTGTGGAAGTGGACACAGGGAAGCAGACAGTGAGTTCTTCTCTGAGGTAGGCAGTCTTTTTAACACCACCATTTTATTCATAATTATAATAATAATTATTATTAAGTAAGAAATTAATAATAATCTCCCCCAGGCAGAAATATTCATCTTCCCTCCCATGCAGCAATATTAATCCCCCCAATTATCCCTGATTATTATTGCAGCCTGGGGGTAAGGTTACAAGGGGAAAAGAACACACCCTTTTGAAATGTAAGAGACTAAAAAAATGCGCAAGTATTAACAAAGTTAGTATATAGCTGTCAATTATCAGCAGTCTGGACAAACAGTCTGGAGAATGTGTTATGTGGCATCAGGTGGAGGAATGCTAATATTAGGTGGAAGTGAACAGCAAGACACAGTAATTTCTGTAGATTTGATATAGGTCAGTATGTCTGTGTGCGCTGCTATAGTGGAGGGTACATATATGTAGAGACATACTGTAAGGCACAGTGTATGTGTGAAGAAATAACATTCTGTGTATTGTGATAGATCATATGTGTATGATACAGAGATGTGTAGACGGTCACATAAAAGTGGAAAAGGAACAGAGATGTAATATGTACAGGGACATTGTGGGTCTGATCTGGTATGCAGCAGCAAATGTGTTTGCAGGCATCAGCAATGGGAAATACAGAGGGGTCTATTCACTAAGCTGCCGTAGGCAGCCGAGTGAACGACCGACCTGAAGCGAAGTGAGCCGAACGCTGTTTGGCTATTCACTTCAGGCTGGTACGACTGGTTCCAGCCGTATCTCGACTAAAATCAGCCGTACATGGGGTGGCTTCAGCTGGCTTTGGGCCGGCCGAACATGCACAGCATGTTCGGCCGACCCGAAGTGCAGAAGGAGTTCGACTCAGCTGATCCAAAATCTGGATCGGCTAAGCCGAACATCCGGCGGGCTACTCGCTGCTGTTCAGCAGCCAGAATTTAAAAAAAAAGCATGGAAAGGTTTACGCTGCTCGATCGAGCAGAGCAAAACTTTCCTTTAGAAAGTGTTTCTCTCCCGGGCGGTTGGGAGCCAGTATCTAATAGCGGGAGACTCCCAGAGCGCCGGGAGAGTTGGGCTGTCTGGAGATCAGTGTCCCTGGTTACCTGGTAACCAGGAACGCTGAACTCTCTGTAAGATCATGGCTGGCTCCGCCCAGCTGTCAGTAGCAGGGTGTCGGCCAGCTTCGGCTTTCACCTCGGCTCAGTCGAGCCGAAGGCACATGCCTTTGGCTCGACTGAGCCGCACAGCCCACTTTGGGAGCTGTACGGGCTATAGTGAATAGCCCGTACAGCAGCCCTTCGGTTCTACTGATCCAAAGGGGTCCTGGGGCCGAAGCTAGCCGAAGGATCAGCCGAAGCTATGGCTAGATCCTTCGGCAACTTCGTGAATAGACCCCCAGAGAATTACATACAGAACATAGTGCTGCTGATCAAAAATGAGAGCAATAGAACATTTCTGGGGACCCTCTGGGTTTGAACAGGAAAATGCAAACAATAATAGAGATGTGCAAAGTATAGAGACACTAAACAACAAATCAAACAATAGGTTAACTAGTCACATCAGCTAATATTCAGTATAATTAATAATCATGAGCCGAACACCCCCGTGTTCGGTTCGTATTCGAACATTTGAACGGCCGAAAAGTTTGAATACGAACTCAAACTCAATGCAAGTCAATGGGGGTCGAACTTTCGAAAATGAATCTCCCCTTTAAGAGGGCTTATATGCAAGTTATTGGCCATAAAAGGTGTATGGGGGGTCCGGGTACTGCTCTGGAGGACATAAATCAATGCCAAAAAAACAAAGGAGCAGTGATTATAACATCACTTGAAGGCTAAAATAAAAATCCCTTCAAATATCATGCCTGGAGGGTCTGCTTAACCTGCCTGTGAAGTGGCAGATCTGTAGGATGTATAGAACCTGCTGCAGCAAAACTGACATTTCTAAAAAAAAAAAAAAAGCCTTTTTTTTCTCTTAAAATTGTGCATCACCCCCCC
>NW_017308523.1:64941-69026 GCF_000935625.1 Nanorana parkeri
GTCCCCACAACCCTGACCCGGGGGTTGTGGGGGTCTGCGGGCAAGGGGGCTTATTTGCATTGTGGTACCCCTTTAATTAAGGGGTACTCAGATGCCGCCCCCTCCCTTGTGAATGAGTAAGGGGTACTTGTACCCCTACCCATTCACTAAAGGGTTAAATGAAATAGTTATTAAAAAGTCCAGACTGTTGATAAAATCCTTTATTTGGAAAAAAACTAAACACATGTTTTTGACAAGTCTTTTATAAAAAATAAAAAAAAATTGATCCGCCGACGTTATCCAGGGTCAATCACGGTGTCCAGCGTTGTCCACGACGACGGAAAAATAAAAACTAAAACAATAAAAAATAAAGGGAAATAATAATAAATAAAAAAAATCTGCCGGCCACCGTCCCGTCCGCTCCCCGCCGCATAATGGCATTTTGACAGATGCCGGCAAAACATACACAATTGGGCGGAGCTAGCGTTGACAGCTAGCTTCGCCAAATTGTGTAGTTTACTGACATCTGATAGGCAGGCCATGATTGGGCAGAATCATCATGACTTTGCCCAATCATGGCTCTAATTCAATATTGAATACCTGTGGTCAGGTGCAAGACTTTAACAAATCAGAGCTTCTGTGGGCATTTTGCCTTATGGAACGCTCGAACTGCTGACATTCGATTCGAACTCATGTTCGAATTGAACACTCGACTCATCCCTAATAATTAATGCCCCTATTACACTCAAACTAAAATGATGATTTTATAATATTTTACAAAGTGAACAGTAGACTCATTGCCGCGCATATCTGAAAAAGAAAAGTATAATTTTTTTGACAGGAATTCCTTAGCACATAAGTGGTTAATATTCAGTGAGTTTACTGTTAGTATGTGATCCTCTTTAATAAGGTAATCCTTACTTTTCCACAGACAATGAATAAAACAGAGGTTGTTTTTAATTGTAAATTCCACATAATCTGGGATATGCAGTGTATTTTGCCTTTATCCATTCCCACAGATGTCAAATAGTAATAGGTTTAGTTTTCACACACTTATAATTGACCTGATTATAGAATGTTTAGTACATATTACTGCCTTTGAAAGAATAACTACTCAGTTTGGAGAAGGCAGGTGAAGTGAACAATTTATGCCAAAATAGTCAATTTGGAAAATATTTTCAATTAAGTTCACTTTCCAGTTCAGCTATGTTGTGCTAGATTGTTCAATCCTCCTGTCTTCTCCAAACTCTTCATTCTTTTGTGAATAACCCATCTAGATAAATTATTCTTAGATATGCAAAAAGCAAACTTGCCGGTAAATCTGTTCCAAGGCCTTTGCAGTAAAACATACATGTGGTCAATTATATGACCGCCGAAGCACAAACACAGATGCTGTAATTTAATAGTGTGTGGAATGGGTTCAGTAAATGGTTTCTAGTCCAAAACAAAAATTTTGTTGGGCAGATATGTGTGGTTTCCTAACTAGTAGATCGAATTTGCCAAGTGAGCTCAAAGTGACATTAAAGTCAAACTTTTTTTTGCCCCTTCCCAATCCTGCTGTAGGGACTTACCTTAAATGATGCCTCTTGATTCAGTCATCTTCTTCTTTACTGTCGGTTTCAGCTGTCCCTCCAGCACTGGTGCCGGTCTCTGTTCCAGCACTGACTCCTCTGTGTTAGCTGGCGCTTCCTGTAGCATGGAGTCTGTGCGGGTGCACGCTGCTCCAAAGACTTACCTTGTGTCTCTCCTTGTCTCCCGGCCGAAGATATGAACTGTGCATTCGCCCCCCCCAGATCCTTTGCGGCCGCCCGAGACTCTTCAGATGTTTGGACGGGAGCGCGCGGCAAAGATACAGGTAAGTTTTAACCTGTCTGAAATGGTTTTTCTTTTTTTAATGTTTTTGCATATATCTACTGCTCGTTAGCAGTAGATATATGCAAAAAGCGCGGAGGGTTTATTAACCCTTCAAAATTGGGTATTTGATGTACTTCAAGCCAACTGTTAGTAGTTGTTTTGGAAATTACTGGCAAAGTTTCACACTCTGGGGTCTATTCACGAAGCTGCCGAGGGCAGCCGAGTGAATGACCGATCTGAAGTGAAGTGAGCCGAACACTGTTCGGCTATTCACTTCAGGCTGGTACGGCTAATTTCAGACGTACATCGGCTGAAATCAGCCGTACATCGGCTTGCTTCGTGTGGCTTCGGGTCGGCCGAACATGCTCATCCTTAGCACATAAGTGGTTAATATTCAGTGAGTTTACTGTTAGTATGTGATCCTCTTTAATAAGGTAATCCTTACTTTTCCACAGACAATGAATAAAACAGAGGTTGTTTTTAATTGTAAATTCCACATAATCTGGGATATGCAGTGTATTTTGCCTTTATCCATTCCCACAGATGTCAAATAGTAATAGGTTTAGTTTTCACACACTTATAATTGACCTGATTATAGAATGTTTAGTACATATTACTGCCTTTGAAAGAATAACTACTCAGTTTGGAGAAGGCAGGTGAAGTGAACAATTTATGCCAAAATAGTCAATTTGGAAAATATTTTCAATTAAGTTCACTTTCCAGTTCAGCTATGTTGTGCTAGATTGTTCAATCCTCCTGTCTTCTCCAAACTCTTCATTCTTTTGTGAATAACCCATCTAGATAAATTATTCTTAGATATGCAAAAAGCAAACTTGCCGGTAAATCTGTTCCAAGGCCTTTGCAGTAAAACATACATGTGGTCAATTATATGACCGCCGAAGCACAAACACAGATGCTGTAATTTAATAGTGTGTGGAATGGGTTCAGTAAATGGTTTCTAGTCCAAAACAAAAATTTTGTTGGGCAGATATGTGTGGTTTCCTAACTAGTAGATCGAATTTGCCAAGTGAGCTCAAAGTGACATTAAAGTCAAACTTTTTTTTGCCCCTTCCCAATCCTGCTGTAGGGACTTACCTTAAATGATGCCTCTTGATTCAGTCATCTTCTTCTTTACTGTCGGTTTCAGCTGTCCCTCCAGCACTGGTGCCGGTCTCTGTTCCAGCACTGACTCCTCTGTGTTAGCTGGCGCTTCCTGTAGCATGGAGTCTGTGCGGGTGCACGCTGCTCCAAAGACTTACCTTGTGTCTCTCCTTGTCTCCCGGCCGAAGATATGAACTGTGCATTCGCCCCCCCCAGATCCTTTGCGGCCGCCCGAGACTCTTCAGATGTTTGGACGGGAGCGCGCGGCAAAGATACAGGTAAGTTTTAACCTGTCTGAAATGGTTTTTCTTTTTTTAATGTTTTTGCATATATCTACTGCTCGTTAGCAGTAGATATATGCAAAAAGCGCGGAGGGTTTATTAACCCTTCAAAATTGGGTATTTGATGTACTTCAAGCCAACTGTTAGTAGTTGTTTTGGAAATTACTGGCAAAGTTTCACACTCTGGGGTCTATTCACGAAGCTGCCGAGGGCAGCCGAGTGAATGACCGATCTGAAGTGAAGTGAGCCGAACACTGTTCGGCTATTCACTTCAGGCTGGTACGGCTAATTTCAGACGTACATCGGCTGAAATCAGCCGTACATCGGCTTGCTTCGTGTGGCTTCGGGTCGGCCGAACATGCTCTGCATGTTCGGCCGACCCGAAGTGCAGAAGGAGTTCGACTCAGCCGATCCAACATCTGATGTTCGACTCAGCCGATCCAACAACCCCCGGCAGGCTTCTCACTGCTGTTTGGGCTATTCTTAAAGATCCCGAACAGCAGTGAGTGAATAGGCGAATGCCGCTGAGTGGCATTCGGCTCGGCTGTTCTGCTCGGTCCCTCAGAGGTACCGAGCAGAACAGAAAAACAGTGAAAAAAGTTTAAAAAAGTAAATAGCAAACGATTGTGCGGAGCTAGCAGTGACAGCTAGCTCCGCCCAATAGTTTATTGGGACATTACTATTGGCTATTTCAATTTGCAATAGCCAATAGTAAACTAGCATTGTTCCCGCCCTCTGCTGATGGACCTGATGGGGAACTGCAGCAGAGGGCGGGTACAGTGCTAGTTTACTATTGGCTATTGCAAATTGAAATAGCCAATAGTAATGTCCCAATGCTTTTTAATGGGAAAATTTCTTTTTTTTTTTTTT
>NW_017308523.1:69901-75742 GCF_000935625.1 Nanorana parkeri
TTAAAAAAGTAAATAGCAAACGATTGTGCGGAGCTAGCAGTGACAGCTAGCTCCGCCCAATAGTTTCCTATTGTCCGGTGGCTCTGCTGCTGTAAAAAAAAACTGATGTGTCTTTTTCTTTTCTTTATTCTGACACGAGCGATGTCAGAATAGAAAAAAAAAAAAAAGAAATTTTCCCATTAAAAAGCATTGGGACATTACTATTGGCTATTTCAATTTGCAATAGCCAATAGTAAACTAGCATTGTTCCCGCCCTCTGCTGATGGACCTGATGGGGAACTGCAGCAGAGGGCGGGGACAGTGCTAGTTTACTATTGGCTATTGCAAATTGAAATAGCCAATAGTAATGTCCCAATGCTTTTCAATGGGAAAAATCGTTTTTTTTTTCTATTCTGAATATGCTCGTGTCAGAATAAAGAAAAAAAGACACGGCACTGTTTCTCTCCTTGGCGGCCGGGAGCGGGAGACTCCCGGGGCGCCAGGGAGAGTTTTCTGTTTGGAGATCAGTGTCCCTGGTTAGCAGGTAACCAGGGATGCTGATCTCACTGCAAGTGGCCGGAGTCAGCCGAGCAGATGCATATGCGTTCGGCTCGGCTGAGCCGCTCGGCCATGATCGGGAGCTGTACGGGCTATTGTGAATAGCCCGTACAGCAGGCTCTCGGTTCGAATTAACCGATGGACTCCCGTAACCGAAGCTAGCCGAAGGATCGGCCAAGCTACGGCTAGATCCTTCAGCAGCTTCGTGAATAGACCCCTCTGTCTGGATAATATTGCTTTTTCAAGGCTGTTGTTTTACATAAAATTACAAAGGAATCGTTTATTTTAAACAATGGTGCAGTGTTTTAGGCCTGGTTCACACCTGGGCGTTTTACGCGCTGCAAAACGCCCTACGCCCAAAGAAGTACAGGAGCTTCTTTGGGGTGTTTTGCCACGCGTTGCCATTGGTATTCCCGTGTGTGGATCGGGGTTAAGAAAGCGGTAACCCCGAGCCACACTTGGGAATACAGCGTACAGGTCTCACCTTGTCCGCGATCCCCGCTGTGTCTTCGGCGGCTGCCGGCTTCCGGGTTCCGTCCCTTGCGAGCAGCCGCGTCGCAGGGGTGCGGAGCCGGAAATTTAAAAAGTGAAACAAAAAAACATTTTTTTTTTAAAAAGAGAAAATAAAGGGAAAAAAATCATACCGCCAGTGAAACGCGCGTTTCACTGAACAAAAAAAGGTGAAAAAAACAAGCTGAAAAACGAGCATAAAAAAACCCGCTCAGGTGTGAACCCAGCCTTACATTTTCATGCAAAAGAATCAGAATGTGATTGATTTGATTTTCCTCTTTTTTTTCTCTCTTCCGATAAGAGTAATTATATGCAGTAGATACTTTAATTGTACTCTATTTGATATAAATAGCACGTTTTTTTGTTTTTTTTGCACAGCTAAGGTTTCCTATGCTCGGTTTCCTTCCTTTGAGAGAATTGTTCCTGTTGTAAGGTAATCATTCTGTGTAATTTCATTTTATAAATCAGCGTGTGCTGAAGTTGTGTTTGTAAAAATGCAATAGAGGAATATAGAAAAAAACTGTAACTGAAACATCACTTCTGACTGGCCTGACCCTTTAAATTATGAAATGGCTTGTGTAGCAATTACATATATTATTCAAACGTTTAATGGACAATTGAGGTTTCCTTTGTACACTTATAATTAGGAATTTTGTATGACACCTTAAAAATAAAACAATACAACACTGTCAATGCAGTAACTAAAGTCTGACTGATTTAACATTTCCTGTTTGATCTGAGCTTTGTACTTTACATCAAAGCTCTGCCAATTCTTTTGTGTGACAGTTTGGCTTATGCTGATATTTGCATTGTTAAGACTTTGGAGAGGTGCAGATTGACCCATGACAACAGGTTTAAGTTGTCCTGGAGTAGAGCATTTTTATCACTCCGAGACTCCGAGATTACAACTGAGTGTTTGGGGCAAGAGTTGCTGGTTAAGATACAGAAGCAGTCAGCTGAGTGATAATCTACTTATTCAGAGCGATAAGTATACAGAGAATCTGTCTATCTATGCTCACTGCTGTCTGCCAAAACACACAGGGGATGGATAACATTACACTTAAATGCTTAATGCCAACTGTCAGTGGTAATGTACCACAAACTTTGTAGAGTGAAACATCTGATCAGATGGGCATTTTGCTAATGGATCAAAAGAAAAATTACACTTTTACACAAAGTCACAGCAGAGGTTAATACATCTTGGAGAAAAACCTGTAAGATTGTAATCTTGAACAACCAATTCACTTATATCAGGCTCTTAAAAACATAAACTTAGACCGTTTGTGCTTGTGGGTATTCTGAAACATAATTGCTTATCTTCACTGAACAGGAGAGTAAAAATAAGCTGTTTATTGGAGTGCAGTTTCACAAGATGGTAATAATTTGCTCAAATTTTACTGCATTTTTAAAATGCATCTTCTAGCTGTGTTTTTTTCCATTGTAAAGGAACAAACTCTGGTCACTAAATCTCAAGCTTTTTACGTTTTAGACAAAGTGGGGAAAGGCTGGATCCACTTTTAGGTTTATAATTCTGCCTGTGATCCAATTGGGAAGATCTCCTCTTTACTTACCATTCTTGCGCTATGGCATCTCCAAAAGACAATGACAGCAAGAAAAACACAGCTATTTAGTAGAATGGGAAAGGATTGAAATAGGAGAGTTTAATTGCTCTCTGTGTATTCCTGTTCCAGTGACACCCATTCCCCCCATTTCTTGTCCTGGTATTACTGAGATAGAACAGGCAGTGAGATAAATATTTAAACATCTGTTCAAAAGAAACATTAGATAAAAAGAGTTGCCCATTCTACAAGAATAAAAATACGGTAACCCTTTTTACAACAGTACCAATAATATTGTTTATATGATATTTGATGAATTTTCAGTTCATGTTTCACTAATATTCATCTGCATTTTTAAATGAATTCATAGGGTTTAACTCCTGCTTGTCAAACTTTACTGTACATCTTTCTTCCCTACCTGGCAAAACACTGCATTCAAGCGGCACAGGTTATTAGTTCAAAAAAATTGGCTCATTTATATACCGCATACATTTTTCCAGTGCTTCAGTTTGAGATTTGAACTGTTCACAACTGTCTTTATTACATTTAGAGGTTTGTTTCCACAGTTTTAGACATCAATAATGACTGATAAGTGGTCACTAGACCCATTCCATCTTCAAACACATGGGGGTCTATTCACTAAGCTGCCGTTCGGCTATTCACTTCAGGCTGGTACGACTGATTTCAAATCAGTCGTACCAGCCGTACATCGGGTGGCTTTGTGTGGTTTCGGGTCGGCCGAACATGCTCAGACCCGAATTGCAGAAGGAGTTAGACTCAGCCGATCCAACATCTGGATCGGCTAAGCCGAACCTCCGGCAGGCTACTCGCTGCTGTTTGGTCTATTCTTATAGATGCCGAACAGCAGTGAGTCCCTCTGTGGGACCGAGCAGAACAGAAAAATAGTTAAAATTACAAAAAAATTAATAGAAAACGATTGTGCGGAGCTAGCAGTGACAGCTAGCTCCACCCAACTGTTTTCTATTGGCCAGCGGTTCTGCTGCCGTCAAAAAAAATTTAACATTTTTGCCATAGGAATGCATTGCTAGATTCCTATTGGCTATTTCAATTTGCAATAGCCAATAGCAAACTAGCAATGGCACCCGCCCCCTGCTGCTGTCAATCACTAGTGGGGACCTGATGAAGAACTGCAGGTCCCCTCTGCTGATTGAAAGCAGCAGTGGGTGGGTGCAATAGCTAGTTTGCTATTGGCTATTGCAAATTGCAATAGCCAATAGGAATCTAGCAATGCATTCCTATGGTTAAATTTTTGTTTTTATTCTGACGACAACCAATGGCTCCATGTCAGAATAAAAAAAAGAAAAAGCAGTGTTTCTTTCCTGGGCAGCCGGGAGCGGGAGACTCCCGGAGCGCCCGGGAGAGTTGGGCTGTCTAGAGATCAGTGTCCCTGGTTAGTTGGTAACCAGGGACTCTGATCTCTCTGCAAGTGGCCGGAGCCACCTGTAAGATCACGGCTGGCTGCGCCCAGCTGTCAAAAGCAGGCTGTCGGCCAGCCGATGGCCGGCCGCTCGGCCAGCTTCGGCTTTCAGTCGAGCCGAAGCATATGCGTTCGGCTCGACTGAGCCACTCGGCCGACTTAGGGAGCTGTAAGGGTTATAGTGAATAGCCCTACAGCAGTCATTCGGTTCTACTGAACCGAAGGGGTCCTGGGGCCGAAGCTAGCCGAAGGATCAGCCGAAGCTACGGCCAGATTCTTCGTCTGCTTCGTGAATAGACCCCATGGTGATTAGCACTGATAAGTGGAGGAAACATGTGCATCAGAGTATTGAAGTCGACAGCCAAAATATTTGTTTATTCCACTGTTTGAATATGCCAGAAAACACAAACTGACTGTATCAAATATAAGGGCCTGTGGTGCTTATATGGACGTAATTCCTCTATAATTTGTATATTTGTAATATACCTGAAAATGGTAAGTCTTTATACACAGTGTGCATGCCATCCATTATGCAGTATTATAATGACTGGATACTGAATACCTAGTAAGTTAACTATAAATATTCAAAAGAGAATTATAGAAAAAATGAATAGCAATGGGTGTAGTGCCCATTTAAGATAGAAGTAGAATGAATGGGTTTTGGTTGCTTAGTTATCAGATTAAAAACAACAAGTGACCATCCACATAAAAACAAAATTACATTTCAAAACTTAAGTTGATACAGAGGTAGCATAATATTACTATAAACTGCAGTCCAATTAGCTTTGAGAAAGGGAAAAAAAATATTGCAGGAAATGGTCTGAATCTTTGTGCTAAGATAGCTAATGTGCTAAGATAGGACATCAAAAGTATTTAAAGTGAAAAAGTGTGTGTGTGTGTATATATATATATATACATATATATACACTGTATACCACATTTTGTTCAACAAAATAAAAGAGATTTGTTCTTTTGTGTCTTTTATCACTACAACACCAGTCTGGCCTGCAGGAGTAGCAACAACATTTGTGCCTTCCCCACAGAAATGAATGAGGAAAGATCTCCAGTGATTAGAGAAAAAATGACATGTTGTAGTCAAATTTTATTAATGACTCAACCATATGCATTCATGGGATAATTAACTATTCACAGGTGAAATTAGCTGATAGGAGTGGCTGTCGGGAACAAATCGAATGAGCTCTGATTGTATCAAGAAGTTTAAACCAGTGTCCTGTGGTTATCAAGCTATCAAAGAAATGTGTCCACTCTATTCCCTTAGTGGAAAAAAAAACTTTAATTATGCAGTCATGGAGTATGTGGCAGGTCATTAATAAAACCTACTTATCTGCCTGTAGGTTTTGGAGTATTACAGTTATCTGCACACCATCTAAATAAAGAATTGGTTTCTGTCCTTAAAATTATTATAGATTCCTCTTGTAAATGTTTGCAATAGATATTTAAAATTGAAGTTTTCTGGTTTCTACAGCATTGTGTGTAAACAAAAGATTTCTGTTTACTGCCTTCGTGTACTGCAAGAATGGAATTATATAAGAAAGCTATATAGATAGCAACTGTGTGACCATATCCAAACTGCAAATAACAATAACACTATTGTTATTTGGTATATGTTTATTTTTTGTATATAATGTGTATATGTTTATACACATTTTTTGTGTATATTTATTCACCCTTTATGTGTATATATATATATATATATTTTGTATATAATGTGTATATGTTTATACATATTTTTTGTGTATATTTATTCACCCTTTATGTGTATATATATATATATAT
>NW_017308523.1:75993-79044 GCF_000935625.1 Nanorana parkeri
AAGACAATCCTATGTACCTATCATGGCCATATAAAGAGAATATCAATAGCAGTGGCTGCCCGTAAACCTATAAGTAGGTTTATACTGTGGGTAGAATTAACAATGCAAAAGAAAAGCAACACAAACATAAGGAAACTCCAATTAGGTAATTTCTACAACTAGAAACAATGCCAATAAACCCAAATTATTTTAACAGGTAACACATTTTTCATTCTGTTGTGTTTTTATATACAACCAATTACTTACACATACTTACCTGCTTCAATTGTAGATGCAGCAACTCACTAAATTTAGTATAATTAAATCCAACGTTTTTAGCTGCTGTTGATTTCAAAATAAAGAAAGAGGGGAAAAATAAATACTATACAGTATGTTCATAATTCCTGGAAAGGATTAATTTCACAGAATTTTACAAAATAGGTAATACCAAAAGAAAGCAGTCAGTACTCTAATTTAAAAAGAAAAGAACCAACAGGGGTTAACAAAGTGGGTCATACCAGATCAACAATTTAGGATACAGGACTATAGTACACAAGGAAAATAACTGACACCTTTCCAAAAAAAATGGGCCATTCCAAACTGGGTCATTAAAAAAGAGGAGCAAGTCACCATTACATTATACAATTAAAACAATTTACATGTTTTTAGTGGATTTCACGAAGTTGTTTTACCAAGATAAAGCAGCATGTCAGGAAACAAAGTGAAATAAATGAAGATAAGCCTATTTTTACATTTTCTTGTCATTGTGGCAGTACATCACTTGCATAAATAAAAAGTTAAAAGCATTAGAATATATATCTGGTATGGTAGGAAAACCAACAGTACGTGCATTAAAAACCTTCACTTTTAAAAATTATGTGATGAAAGTAACCTAAAATTGTCTTACAAAATCAGGCCATGTGACCCTGCTGGTTTAATAATGCTACTCTGAAATCCTGTATTCCCCTCTAATATCCCCATTTATATTGGTGGTCAGTGGTGGTCTTATGCCTCCTCATAAAACTCAACTTGTCCACCAGTACCGTTAAGGCTGCATTCAGACCAGGTGTGTTCACTGTGCTGGCCACTTTTTCCAGCACAGCCCGAATGGTAGACAAGGCAATCTGCCTTGTCTTGAATAAGCTCAGCACACACCATGGTGTTATAGGGGTATGCACAGAAAAAATTACTGCATGCAGTACTTTTCTTCAGCACAGCAGGCAACAATGCAGCAGACTCACCAGCCAGCATGCAAAAAAAAAAACCTGTCTAACCGCTAAGGTTAAAAACAGAGGTTTTAGATACACGCCTTCTGCAGAATATGTGAAAGCCGCACTGTCTCGTCAAGGCTCTTCTGTGTAGTGCCTTCCTAACTCTGACCTATGAGAGTCTCCATCTTGGAGCACATGTAGTAAAAGATAAAATTGGGTGCAGGTTCACCAGGAGGCAGCCCAACCTCCTTAAAGGCACAAGGACACACAAGGAACCCTGCACATCACAATGGCAGCTGAGACCCCCAGTCAGGGGCATATTTACCACGAGGCAAACAAGGCGTTTGCCTGGAGCGGCAGTTTGCAGGGGGGCGGCATTTTTCTCCCCCCTGCAAAGAGGAAAGCCGGCGACGTGTGGACAAAATCGTGCAGCCTGGGCTGCCTAGTAGGGCCCGGCAGCGAGCTGCTGGGTGACAGAGGAGGCGTGGTTGGGGCCGAGGGAGACACCGCCCTGCCAGAGTCTGCAGGCGGGTCCAGGAAGCCATTGTGCCGCCGAGTCTAGGCACGGAGCAGGGAAGACTGCTGATGGGACCGTGAGAGAGGCGGCCCGGCCGGCGGAGGCTGCGGGTGGCTGGAGGAAGAAGATTCGTCAGCCGGACGAAGATGCAGGAAGAAATGGCATTCAGCAACTTGACAGGTTACGCAAAATGTCTTGAACAGGCAGGGGTGGGACAAATGTAGATGGGGGTGCCGAATTTCATCTTGCCTAGGGCAGCACAAAACCTAAATACACCGCTGCCCCCAGTGTGTCACTGCACCAAATCAATCAAGCAAAACAAATGGCAAACGCATTCATCAACTCATTACCAGCTTTAACGCAAGGTACACATTGAAGGGCTTTATACAGTACAACCGCATAAGGTTTCCCAGCACACTCACCAGCCAGCATGCAAAAAAACCTGTCTAACCGCTAAGGTTAAAAACAGAGGTTTTAAATATCACTCAATTCTGCCAGTGATTCTAATTTACTATGGCTGTTTTCTACCTGGTCTAAAACCGCTTTTGACCTATTTATTCTATTCTAAATTAAAATATAACAATGCAGCAATAGCAAAACATAAACACATGCTTAAATCTTGATCTTATACTGTATATCCATCAAGATTCTTGATCTTATACTGTATAGTAGCCAGAAAATGTTTTTATATCAAGGACTCTAACAGTGAACAAGACAAGAATCTTTTGTGAACATTATCAAAGCCAAAAATTGAAGGTGGTTCAGGTACACACTTCTTAGAAGATGAACGAGAATCCAAAATGCAAGAGAGAGAAAACAGTTATGGTGTGGGGTATTGAAGTTAATTCTGCTAATTAATTTTGTCATTGGGTTGCATGTTATTATAATTAACCTTTGTCAACATCAAAAAAAGTAGTTTTTACTATTAGGGTCACTTTTTTGTTTCTAAGCCCAGTAACACAATACTTAGCATGCCATAAATGATTAATGGTCTTCCTTTATACAGTACTTTTGAAATGGTATGATTTACACAGTTGGTATCTTTTGGAAGTGAATGTGTCTGTTATTACTGTGGACAAACTTAGCTCAGCCAAGTTATGAGAGCCAGAGGTTTCTCATTAACACACAAGCAGATTCATGTATGGAACTTACATTCTTCCAATATTACACGTGATGATGGATGGCGCGTTATTGGTGCAGTTTGAAAAATAGATGGGGAAAGTCTAATATAATAATTCAAAAGAAGTAAAATGGCAAGAATAAATCATGACCCCTTTAATAGATTAAGATAGATTAAGATCGACCAATACATACATATGTAGCTATCTATATATATATATATAT
>NW_017308523.1:79140-135648 GCF_000935625.1 Nanorana parkeri
ATATATAGTAAATGATTCAGTTGTTGATTTGTGATTTAAAATTTGTGAAAACAATTGCTTAATAAAGGGAAGAATATATTTTAAATACATTCTAATTATACATAAGTATTCCACTCTTTTAATATTTAGCTATACACTCACACATATAACCAAATATAACAGGTTCAGAAGAGAACAACAAAGAAATAGGATGTATTTTAAAACATACCCAGTACGGTGTTGTCACTAAATTCTCAATCCCACCTCTTATATAATCATAAATTTAGTGTTCAAAGAGAGAGTTAGGTTGCCTTTTAGCTCAAAACTCAACATTGCCCCTTATGTTATCACTGTTAGGCTCTGTTGCAAAACGTGCAAGCTAAAAGAAATGTGCTTACGGTGCCATTATTATTAATGGCATCCCAAACATGGCTTGTTAAAAGCACAGTTTATATCTGCAATTGCACACGTTAAAACACACACAAATGTATAAGGAAAAATGCAGAACGCATATTGCAGATTTTGCTACATGCACTTCTTTTCTGCGTTTGCCAAGCGTTCAGAACCCCTTTGAAATCAATGGGGATGTGTGTCAAACACGCACAAACGTGCACAAAAGTGACGCATGGTCCCTATATGCCTGGGTGTGAATGGAGCTTTATTGCCAACACACATAAGATAATATACAGAACCTGATACATCCAGTTGCGACAATACAAACCACAAGCATAAGGCGTTATGTCAAACATTAAGGGCCATGGGAAATGGCCGTATCACTGAGGAAAGGCAACCACTTCCCCTAAAGAAAGATCCTTCCTTGCTGACCGGCTGAATTCTGAAGAATCTGGCTCGCTAGTGAGGGACCAGCAACAGTTCCATCTGGTTGCACTGAGCCGCGAAAGAGTGACTCTGTAGGAAAAAGTAAGTGGCTGTTGTTGCCAGTGTCTGTCATCAGTCTTTAGCTGCCCACACACCTTACAATTTATCTGCAGATTTTCTGTGGTCAGATGGAAAAGGTGCAACAGATTCCTCCATCTACACTTAACTGTGTGGATGGAGTAATCTCCACCTGGGCCAATCTGTTGCACTTTTTCCATCTGACCACAGAAAATCTGCAGATAAATTGTAAGGTGTGTGGGCACCTTTATGATCACATGTGGCACTGACACATGACTCACTCAAAAAGATGAATTTTTCATTTATAAAGCTCCTTAATTAATTTATTTTATTGTATTCATAAATGAAAAGCCAATTTAAGTTGTTAATTATTACTTTTGTTCTCTTTACACTATTTTTATATGCATGTTATAGCAGGTGTTTATCCACTTTCTGATGTAAAATGGACTGGGTTTAGGGGTTCTGGCCATGTGAGTATGTTTTTTTTTTAAAAACAACCGTGTGGTCAAAGTAAGAGGGGGGAAAATTACAAAGGGACAGGGGTGTGAAGTTTGTCCTTAAATGTGTACTTGTATGATGCTTGATCTGAATCCTATGGAACATCTATGGAAAGAGCTGAATCATGCAGTCTGGAGAAGTCACCCTTCAAACCCAAGACAATTGGAGCAGTTTGCCCAAGAGTGTGGGTCAAACTACCTGTTTGCAGGTGCAGAAGTCTCATTGAGAGCTACAGAAATTACATGTTTGCAGTGATTGCCTCTGAATATTGTGCAACAAAATATTTAAACTAAAGTTAAGGGTCTTATCATTATTTAAAATATTTTGTCAATAAAAAAAAACAAAGTCTGATTTGTATTAAATATGGAATGAACAATGATAGATGCCAATTACTTTTGTCAGTTTCAAGTTATTTTAGAGAAAATTGTTGGTTCTTCTTTTTTCGTGGAAGGGTACCAACAATTTTGTCCACATATGTGGCTACAGAGTTCTAATAGATATCAGTATTATAGCAGTGGAAAGGACCATATACCCAATAATCCTTAGGATCCTCACTTTTGAGATTGTCCCTGGACCCCATGTAGTCAGCAATTATTTTACTTTTACATCAGGAAACTAATAGGGTGGCCACATAATAGTGAACCCTCTCTTTGATCACCCAAATCCTGGGCTCCTTAAGCAGGAATTTGAGCATAAAAGCCCCCATTAACCCCAAATGACCCCAAAGTCCTTGGTGTTGTTGAGGATAACAATATCTTGAATATTCTCACCCCACCCATGTACAACTCCTGGGCTTCTGCTCCAGAGGACACAAGAGGGATTGTATCTCTAATCCTCACTTCATGTCAGCTCACCATAATGGTCATCTTTTCAAAAGGTACCAAAAAGTCTACACGCATCCTACAATGATGAACCATTGATATGGTAAAAAGAACCTACTGTGCATGCTGTTGGTATATAGCATGGTCACTCTGAAAAGGCAGACATGCTTGCCTCTAGAGAGAGCAGCCAGACCACCACTTTATCCTTCATAACCTGCTCATTCCCTAATACCTCTGCATGCGGAACTTCTGCCTCTCACTTTAAGCTTGTCTGACGTTTTTCATTAAAGGTATTACCTAAATTTTAAGAAGAGTCACCAGGCCCTTTTTAGTTCACAGAATAGGGAAGTATTTCCCTTTTCCCTTGTTTGTTGGTCTGTAAAGTGGGAAACAAACTAAAGAAAAAGTTAACATAATTTGTAAATTTTGAGGCTTGGTGCTTCGCCCCCTTTTCTTTCTACACTAGTCACTAGTCACTGGCCCAATACTACCATTATGGTAAATATACATACCTACGCACGTTTTGCAGACAGTTACATACATATGTCCATGGAGTTCAACCAGGTTTATTGTATTTAATTGATTGTGTGGTTTTATATACACATATTACTTATTCTAGAGCGGTGCTCTGTTCTAGAGTTTGGACTGTACATTTTCTTTTAGTTTCTACCCCCTCAGTGCATTCTGCCCTGCTCCAGTACTGTACTGTATATAGCTTGTCACTGTTTGTTGTCCCCTCTCTTGACAAGCACTACATTGTATTCATCATCTTCCTGTAACAAGAACAGCCAAACTAGTTTATATAATGTACTCATAATTAATTCAAATACTTTTTGGGCATGAAAATAGAAAACTTACAGTAAATCATTTAAGATTAATCTTTATAAGTTTCCAAGCTGCAATACGTTAAGTTAATTGAACTACTAGACTACAATTCATAACTGGTAATAAAGGTGCATATAGGACGATAATTTACTGCAAGTGTATACAACAAACAACAACATTCAGTTCTGCTAGCCACAGGACCTAAATATATCCTGTTTATACATTTTTATTAAAATAAGAGGTCTTATTCGGTGGCATTGTCCAGTGACCAAGGCTATCTGGTTGAAGGTTTATAGACACGTCAACATCATTTTGGGTTTTCCACTTGCCACTGACCCATGGGAAGCCCTGCTTAACTAAATGCCAGATAATGTTACCTCCCATCAGTTCAAATTTACACTCTTCCTCTTCACTGCCACCAAATACACGATAGGTAAGTCCTGGAGATCTGGAACCCTTCATTTCTATGAGGTAAGGAGTAGAATGAGGGAGACAATGATATCTGAAAAAATGACAGCTCAACTACTACACAGATGGCACTTCTTTTAAAAGATCTGGGCCCCCTGGATTAAACACTTCCTTCCACCCTCTTTTGATAAGATCATTTTGCAGTTATGGATTCATGTAGATGCTTAGTTGCTATTCCCCTTCATGGTCTCTTTCCCCTGCTTCCCCTATTTTTCCACCCCCTCTCCCTTTTCTCTTCTTCTGCTCCATTGGCTTGCAATATTTCCCCCTTCTTCTAGTCCTTCCTTCTTCCTCTATGCTTTCTTCTTTGATCTGCCTTTTCCTTTTCCACTACATGTTCCTCTTTCTTCAACAAGTCTAGACCTTAGTCTCTCTCTCTCTTCCTTGCAGCGACTTGGCCTTTTCCTGGTGCACTCTATCACCATCCCAGTTTATTATATAAGATCTTCAGAGCAGCACTTTCCTGTGTTATTTTGGTACATCCCACCATTAGTCAGAAGTGCCGTGTTGGGCTCCCTTATTTATCATTCTGGTTGTATGAGTATAATGCTTTTTATGGCATATGGCTGTGTTCTATTTATATAGACTGGTTTGTTGAAACTTTGTAAAGTTTGTTTTTTACACTATATGACATTATATGCACCACAAATACAAATTTATTGAAAATAAATTTTTAGGTTTCTGGAGGTTATTCACATACAGTAGCAAACATATTAGGGAAAAAATAATAATTAGGTCACTGTTGCTGGCTTAGCATATCTGAATGCTGGAGAATTGTGTTGTATGAGAAATTAACATCAGGAAAATAGATTATTGTTTAGCTGTATAGCCTTAACATTTCCAGGCAATAAGCCCACTTCAGTCATCACTTGCTCACAATGTACCTCTGTACATGCATTCAGAATTAGACAAGAACAAGAGTGTTGCTTATACGATTTGAAGCAACCAGTATATACAATAAATTGGCAATACAGTCATTACACAAGTCTATCTTCAGGTTGATGCTATTAAACATTGCCTTCCTGTTAAAGAAACTTCACTTCTGTCAGTGCAATGTAAATCACCACTTCTGTTACTATCAGGATTAGCATGCATATAATACTGTTATTTATCAGCAAACTGTCTTGCTGAAAACACAGAGGAGTTAAATATATAAGAAATAATATAATTATTAATGTAATGTGATTAATACTGTAATGTAATTCACAGGGAAGTTACATATAAGACTATACAGAGTGAACATAAGCTTTATTAAAAGTGAACTTTTTAAAATGAACCTCTGCTTCACTGATGTGAGGCTCAACAGCAGGTCCACATAAATGTGAACCCCCACACCAGCTTATATTTCTCTTTCCTCCACTTCCTTGCCAATCCATGGGAGCAAATAGAAGAAACCCTGTGTAAGTAAGTCAGGAGTTAATGCTTACATAGGGCTGATGACTCTCCCCAATCACTATGACAGTGCCCAAATGGTTCACATGGAGTTCAATGCCAAGTGGCAGATGGGGGTAAGTAACATGCTTCACCATACCTAATGGTGGTGGGTATTTTACTTCCTTCCTGACAGCAAAACAAACTGGCAAAAGGGTAGTTGAAGAGCCAACATTAAGGGCTTGTTCATACCAAGTGCGGAGCAGAAGAAGATCAGAGCAGTTGCAGAACGCATCAAAACTGCAACCAATGTATTCCAATGGTATTTTGGGCTCTAGTTCATACCACAGTTCCAGAGCATGTGGAAAAACTGCAGCATGCCCTATTTTTTCTGCTCTGGAATGCACCAAAACGCATGTAAACGCATCAAAAATGCATGCAAACGCCCTGGACCGCACTGAAAGCCCATTTTTTTCCTGTAACGTGGAAAAACACCCTGCACTGCATGTGCAGAAACTCATGCATATCTGGTCCGGATTTGGTGTGAACAAGCCCTAAGGTGAACATGTTTCTGTGCACTGCATGGGTAAAGCACAGGTTCCCTTCTAATTCCTTTGGGAGATACTACTATATCATAATAATATATATTAACAAAAAAAATGAATACACAAATGTGTTGTTATAATTGTTATATAATAAATATTATAGACATTATTATTATAGATTATCATTATACATAATTTAATTATTATTATAAATACATATACAATGTTTTCTGACATTTCAATATCATTATATACAAAAAAAAAATTCCACATAATTTTTGTAATTATATGTACATGGAAGCAGCAACCTTTGTTCATAGCCTAAGCAAGGTTATGCTGACCATATTGTCTTGCTGGTAAGGTCTGTCTGCTTGAAAACAATAGACTTTTTGCAGTCTCTAATAATATCAAGTATCTACAATGTATTTGATAGAAAGAGGCCATCTTTGCATCTGTATATTACACGATGGAGTTTGCAGCAGCATTATTTATTCATAGCAAGAAAGAGGTACTTTTTTTAACTGAAATAATGCTGAAATCTGTCCTCTAGATTCATGTGAAATGTGATAAGCTCACTTAAAGTATGTTTAATTAATTCTTTCTGGCATGTTTTTCGTTACTCTTTGAACATTCTTTGTCTTTACCTGGAAACACATTTTCTAATAAAAACGGAGTTGAATGCAATCACTCAAAGCACTGTAATCACTTCCTGGACAGTGGAACAATCAAAATCAAAGTCAGAGTTATTACAGGAAAAAACAACCACAATAAAAAAAAATATTGTGAAAGAAGTATTTCAGCTGTCTGTTATTTAGCAGCCTGTTGAAAGTACAGTTATCAACAAAGTGAAACTCAAACCCGGTCAGCTGTGTTCTATATCAAGAACTTTCATTCCTCCTTCACTTTGCTCCACTTAGTTTTCACCAAAGGTTTTAGATCCTAATCATACTGAAATATTTCCCAAGGGTTGGAGAGCATGAATTGTAATGTGCTTTATCACAAGCTGAATATTTTACATTAACTATCTCCCATAGGAGGTACAATGCAATAAGGCCAAGTGGAAATCATTTGTATGCTTTGTATTTTGTGTTATAATATTTTGAGACACACCTGTGCTTTCTTACCTATAAGGCTATAAATGCTCAGTATGTTTCCAACATTCATTTGAAGTGGAGGATGAGTGGGGGTCCAGTTTATTATGATTGACTAGTACTGGCTATAGTATGATCCGTATAAATGAAAATCCTTACAGACACCTAGGTTAGCAGTTGTATAATAATTTTTCATTTTTTTTTAATTAATAAAAATTTAAGGAGAGTGGTTACCCACAGAAACTAAATTTTTAGTTTGCTATTGACACCAACTACACATTTTTCAACACCTGACTTATTTCAGCAGCAGGTCATCTTTCCTGATGTGTTACACTTCCAAGCAAGTATAGATGATAGGGGAAATATTCTTGCCCTGTATGTTCCATGGCACTTTTGCTAGTTGGGCACCCAAGCCTTTACGGCAGAATAATTTAAACAGTAGAATTTTTCCTTTCTTTTCCCTATATTTTGTAGCAGCACCTGTTGAGGGGCTGGAACATGAGTGGAGATACATATGGCTAGTATGATTAGGGATTGTATGGAACCATCTCACATGGACGTGTGGGGCAGAACACAATTGCCTGTAATCAACACCTGTTGCTTTATAACTATCTCCACACCCACATACATTTGTGTAAGGCATATTACATATGCATAGCTATAGCTTTTTATGCAATGATAATTTAGATGAAGGTGTGATTTTTTTTTATGTGAATAGTGACTGCACTGAAAATTAGCCCTGATGAATAATAAAACAAAATCTAAGACTGTCATGTTTGAGTTTCCAGGGATGCTTGTGAATTGTATAAATGCAGGCAGTAGTTGCACATCTTGCCACTAAGGCCACTGTCAGAAACTAATAGCAGGTGGTTCCTTCCATTTTTCAGAGACATTTAAATTAATAAGAATGTTCACCCTCTGTTTTTCTTTCATGTCAACAATAGAACCTTTTGCATATTCATTTAATGTTAAATTGATGGATTAAATTACACCGAGCTCAGAATCAATCCTGCACATATTCATTAGAATTGAATAAATTCCCTAGTGGGGTAAAGCACAGAAAATGCATTTAGAGGCACTGATAAGACCAAGCCCATTTTATGTCATTTTAAACAAAGCAAGGAGCATGGAAACCCTTTGGAGACACTATCAGCTATTAAACAGAGACATTGCATGCAGAAGGAGATTAATGATTTGCATTCTTGTTCCCACAGCCATCTTCCCTGTAATGATAACACGTAAATGCTTCTTCAGATCTCACTCAAATGCTCCTAGACAAATGTATAACTAGCAAGAACCACTATACTGCTGCCTTGTCTTTTTCCTTTGTAGAAAGACAGGCCATTGCTGTCCATTTTTTAAACCCATGTTTTACTGAGGTCAAAGAGGAAGTTTGTTAAAGGGGCTGTATATTGGTTGATTATGGGCTGGAGGAAAAAAAAAATTCCAAAAAATATATACTTTTTTTCAATTAGCTAAATTTAAAATACTGCGTGTAAATATTTTGTGTTTTACCCACACCCAACAGGTGAAGCTTTCAGCTCCTTTTCACATATTGTCCAGGTCTTCTATATTTCATGTTGTAAAAGCTTGTTCACAGAGCTCAATAGCTTAAGCTGCAGTGTGCACACTGAAATAAATGAGCCAGAGTATTGACTCCTCCCCCTCTCTCCTCCAGGGCAGTGACTCCTCCCCCTTTCCCCGCCCACTCCAATGCAGTGACCCCTTCCTCTCTCCTCCTCCAGAGTCTATTCAGAAAGCAGCTTCCGGATCTAGCAGTAGCTTCGGCTGATCCTTCATCTAGCTTTGGCCCCAGGACCCCTTTGGTTTAGTAGAACCGAAGGGCTGCTGTACGGGCTATTCACTATAGCCCGTACAGCTCCTCAAGTTGGCCGGGCGGCTCAGTCGGTCCAAAGGCACATGCTTCGGCTTGACTGAGCCGAGGTGAAAGCCGAAGCTGGCCAAGCGGCCGGCCATTGGACGGCTTCTGACAGCTGGGCGGAGCCAGCCATGATCTTACAGCTGGGCGGAGCCAGCCGTGATCTAACGGCTGGGTCCGGCCACTTGCAGAGAGATCAGCCTCCCTGGTTACCAGCTAACCAGGGACACTGATCTCCAGACAGCCCAACTCTCCGGGGCGCTCCGGGAGTCTCCCGCTCCAGGCCGCCCAGGAGAGAAACACTTTCTCCAAGAAAGGTTTGCAAATTGAAATAGCCAATAGGAATCTAGCAATGCATTCCTATGGCAAATCTTTTTTTTTGGACGGCAGCAGAACTGCCCGCCAATAGAAAACAGTTGGGCGTAACTAGCTGTCTCTGCCAGCTCCACGAATTAGTTTTCTATTTACCCACTGCTGTTCGGCATCTATGAGAATAGACTGAACAGCAGCGAGTAGCCTGCATGTGCAGGAGAACCGATCAGGGCAGATTGGTTCTCCTGCACATGCGATTTGCGATGCCGAACAGCGGAGAAAGCGTTGGAATTCTTCACCTATTCCACAGCCGAAAAACTGGGCGAGATTACGTTAAAATGGATGACCACGTCACTGGTCACCCATTCTAACGTAGTCTCAAACTTTGATAGATCACATGCCTACCTGTAATCATTTAATCAGAGAAATAGATTATAATAGGGAACATTGCAGTGTAATATTCTCCATTATAATCCACTTGTCTAATTACATGAAAAAGCAGTACACAACTACTATCCACTCACCTCCCCTCCCGCTGCCTGTTACTATGGACGCGGCCGGGAGGGAAGGTGAGTCACAGGACCAGCCCCCTCACTGAGATGCCCGTCGGCAGTGCATGGCCCCGGTGTTTATACACCGGGACCGTGCACTACCCCATATTGCAGGACCGGACCCCACTGAGGCTGTGGGGGTGCCCAGAACCGGACCCCACTGGGCCCCCCCACAGCCCCAGTGCCCCGGCACCGGCTGCACCGGCGGTAGTTCCGCCACTGATTTCCTCCACTCTTCAGAGTTGGAAGGTGAGCAGGCACTATGTCATCAATTTACCATGCAGGACCAGCAGTGGCTGTTGGTCCTACATTGTACATAATGACATCAACGAGAGGGGGACGACAAGACCAGCAGGAAGAGTGGCTTCAGAGACCTGATCTTCACTACCAGAACCAGAGAGGAGGAAGACTGCGAGACCATTGATTAAGGCAAGTATTTGTCTGTATTAGATTATTTCCTAGAAAAGCAACTATATTCTTAATCAGCTGTAATGGGAGGAAGAGGAAATATTAATTATTTTATTTATGCCTGGGTTTAGACCTTAAGTTAAATAAATTGGTTTGGCAGCACTTTTTGACATCTATATGTACTGTATCATTCTTTCTCACAAACAAGCCTGTATATAAATTGTTATTGTAATTGACATAACAATAGCAACCATGCCACCATTATTGTGTTAATTTGCCAATACAGCCTAGTCAGTAAAGAAGTGCAAAGGTGCATTGGCACTCAGTGGTGAAGTACACAGGTGCAGTGGCAGTCAGTGGAGAAGTGCATGGGTACAGTGACGATCAGCAGAGAAGTGCATGGGTACAGTGATGATCAGCAGAGAAGTGCATAGGTACAGTAGAGAATGCAAATGACCAGCTGCAGAATGTTTTCTTTAAGTGCTGTATCGTTCAAGCCTGACTTGTCTTGCATTACTTAAAGGATAAGGCTGTCTGTGTCTAAGTCCATTTTAATATAGGATAGCCAAAAAGTGTAAGTTTCAATCAAAAACAAAGGTAATAAAATTCCTTTCAGCACACTACATTCTAAAGACATTACAGAGGGGATTGATGAAGGATCTATAGTACAATATATCATACCATAAATAGGGTTGGGCTCGATGTTCCAGCCGAACGTGAGTTCGACTCGAACATCACTAGTTTGTGTGTTCGCCGAACACATGAACTATCAGAGCGTTCGGCGGGCTGGCTGTTTACATTTCTGCCAGTTTACCCACTCGTGTGTGCGTGGGTGCCACACACGAGCAGGGGGAGGGGAAGGACGTCTAAGGACCCCCCTCCAATAAGGCTCCCGTCTGGCCGTTCAGGAACAGACAATGGACGAGAGGTGGTTAAAAACTGTATTTTTTAAAAGTTTTTTTTTCATTGATTCATGTCCCCCCAGGGCAGTGCATTTAAGGCTTTAAAATGAAGACATTTGTTTTTCAAAGTTCTACCCCCATAGACATGCATTGAGTTTTCCCATGTTTGAAAGTTTGAATTCGAACCAAACACGGTGGTGTTCGGCTTATCACTAACCATAAACAATAAAAATCTGTGATGGTGGCAGCTAAATATGTATGATTATTGCATATAAATGCTCAATATCATAAAGGAAATGTGTACTGGAGAAATACAAAGACTGTTATAGTTAACCTACTAAATTCTATAATTGCATTCCAAGTTGCATTCTAAACATCATAGCCATTCTAAAAGTCTAGATGACAGACAAATTATATGGACGACAGACTAACTGAGATTGCCTCACTGTTACTAGTTCCATGTCTATTATAGAATACCTGTGGAGTGAATTCAGCTCAAAGGATGTACTGTAATAAATTACAGTATATGTAAACTCTACTAAAAGCACTAAAATCTAGTATTAAAGTGACATTAAAGTCACAAATTAGCCCCCCCCCCCATAATGCTTCTTTAAGGACCTACCTTAAATGATGCCTCTTGATCCGATCATCTTCTCCTTTTCAGTAGTTTTCAGGAGTCAGTCCAGCGCTAGTGTGGGTCTCCAATGCTGGCGGTGTGGGTGTGTGGTGTGGGTCTCCAATGGTGCCGGTCTCCAATGGTGCCGGTGTATGATCCACCGCAGATTGCTGTGTCTTCTGTGTCCCACAGAGTCTGTCTGCGTGACTGTCCTGCTGGGCTGTGTGCATTGACTTATAATGTGTCTCTCCTCTTCTCCTGGCCGAAGATCTCTACTGCGCATGAGCCCACCCCATCATGCTGCTCGGCCACTCGAGAATCTTGAGATCTTCGGACAGGAGCAAATGGCGGAGACAGAGATAAGTCAAAGCCTTTTTGGTAACTTTTTTAATGTTTTTGCATATATCTACTGCTAGCAAAAAAGAGAGAGTTCAATTATACTTCAACTTTATTTGTCAATGTAATTTAACCCCTTCATGACTAAGGCCTTTTTTTCCTTTTTGCACCCATGTTATATTCCACATTTTAGGCCTGAAAATTACTTAAGCCCCCAACCATTATATATTGTCTTAAAGCCAAGACCCTATAGAATACAATGGTGGCAGTTAAAATGTTTATGTTGCACGATATTTGCGCAACTCCTTGTCAAAACCCAACACTTAGTGAGAAATGTACTTGAATGCCCAAAACCACAATAAAATACCCATTTGTTAAATAAAATATAGAAGATGAGGTTACAAACATGCCCAGGTTAAAAATTGTGTGTGTCTGTGAAATGGCGACAAACTTCAGTACCCTAAAAAGTCCATAGACGACGCTTTAAAAGCCCCCACAGGTCATGAATTTAGGGATACCCAAAAATACTGGCCCTAGAATTATTGCTCTCCCTCCAGCGTGCGCGGCGATATCCAACATGTGTAGCGCATTCATCGTTTTCATACGTAGGCGCACCCGACACGTGTTTACTTGGCGACGCACGTGCTCGCAGGGGACTTTCAATTTTTTTTATTATTTTTAGATTTATTTTATTTGAATTTTAAAAACTGTTATTTTTTTTACTTTACTTTGATTGCTATCACATAGGGGGGCTTACAAGTCCCCCAAGTGATAGCAGATGGTGGTGACAGGTACTCTTTAAGGTGATGCTGGGGGTCCAAAAGACCCCCAGTGTCACCTTTACACTCCAAATAAGCTATTGAAGTGCAGATAGCACTTCAATGGCTTATAGCTGGGCTTCAGGAGCCCAGCACTGACAGCTATGGGACCGGAAGTGATGCAATCTGCATCGCTCCCGGGCCCATAGAACGGGGAGAGGATCGTTGAACGGAGGTTCGTCCAGCTCCTCCCCTGCTCCCCGCCGACACCAGAGAAGCCGGTCGATGGCCCATAAGAGGGTCAAGGGAGCCCGGGAAGCACGGCGGGGGTGTTGGGCGGGGGGGTGGCCCCTTCACGGGACTGTAGAAGTGATCTGGCGACAGCTGAGTAGCCAGAATTGCTTCTATTGTAAAGCCGACAGTCGGCTTTACAAGTTTAAACAGCCCCGATGCTGGCGACGTCGTCAGTCGTGAAGGGGTTAAAAAAAATAATGTTTAAATCTCAAACTTTCATTTAAAAAAAAAAAAAACAACTGGTGATCCTGCTATGGAGATCATTGTTCAGGCACTTCCCGTTATAAGATGACAACACTCTGTCCCTGTCTACAAGTTGTTTTCTTGCATTACCACCCTGTCATACAGACATCCAAGCATGATAACAAATGGCTGTTTCAAGACACACAAAATAAAGATGGACAAATGTCTTCTCCCATCAATCTTGGTGAAACCTCTGTCTCTTCAACCTCATGCAACCTGGGAAATATACCTTGCTGTATGTCAACTGAAACTTATGCTACAGTTAGTGAACCTAGTAAATGTCATTTTATAATATAAGCCCCTTGGTCATGTGTATTAATCTAAAGAAATCTCGAATTTTAGCTGGTGATGAAAGGAGCAATGTAGGCCCTGTCTGATGCTCTAATATAACAAGCTATTTAAGTTTACCATAAGAGGAGATAAAGAGCACTTCCAAAATCTGAAATATGTATTAGCACTCATGGAGGTATTCCAAGTTCTTGTTAAATCTCTGTGTGACCTATTCAATCCTAAATGGGAAGAAGGAAGAACGCTAATAACTGCACAAATTCCTCTTCATCTCGTCGGGCAAATCACACAATTAAACCTGGTGAATCCTGGCACTTCCAACGACAGCAAATGTTCCTGTTGTCGTTCTCAAGGAGACATCTACTTGTCTATGCTGTGCCTTAAGGGACAATTGAGACTGCTCCTATGAATACAAAAAAAAACATGCTATTAAAAATTGTAAAGGGATTAGTGTAAGGAAATGCAGAGGTATGCCTTATAGACACCTTGGCTCAATGCAAGGTTTGAAAGTGCAGTAGCTCCTAGCAATCAATCAGAAATAATGTTTTAGGTCATCTACCTTAAGTAAACTGAAGTGTAATTAGTAGCTATGGATTACATAACTCAGCAGGCATTGGTCATGGCTGAAATTGAAAACATGCATATATTGCACACTCCACTGTGGCAGAATTGGTACTGAAATATGATTGTATACTGCATACTTCTATTTCTAAGTAATTCAGACTTTTAATTAGATAATTTAGTTTCATCACAATTAAATAATGGACAGTGATCTTTTGCCATGTACATTGAAGCTTAATCTAATGTTATATATTTGTGCCACTGATATCACACATAAATTACATCATAAATCACACAGAATAGAGGATATTTTATAGCTGCTAAAACCATCTGGCTAAAAGTATGAACACCGTGTAGTATTTCTAGTGAGATCCACCAATCTGTAAAATGAAGCTTTGTCATGGCTTCTGGCCAGGGAACAGAATCTGTCTTTCATCACCCTTAAAATGAAAACACTTGAATGAGTATTCAATGTTTCATATTCAAAATTCCTCCCTGTTCTCCTAGTCCTATGGTCCTGGTGTATCTAAAACAACAGCGACATCACTTGATGACCCAGAATACTGCACTTTAAGGGAGAAAAGTATACTGTGTAAAAATAAATGTGTGTATTTAATTACATTCCATCACAAAATGGCGAATGAATAGAAATAATAAACAGAAAGTCAGAATATTCTATTGCCAATATCAGCAGATCTGATGTTTTATTGTATTATTGTTTATTGATATTATTTATTGTTTCCTTTTATTCCAACTAGTAAAAAAAGGAAATATTAAATTTGCTTGGCTGCAAATGGCAGAAACTCTATTTATTCTCCAAATTTAATAAAGCAGACCTACATTCCAATACTAGACAGCTGGGAGTTGATTCACTAAAGCCAAAAGAATGAGCTGAAGCTCTAATGACTTCCATCATCCAACCATGTCAAGGAAAAATATTGTTTTTTTTACATTTTCCTTGCAGGTTACATAGTACATAGTTACATAGTATTTGAGGTTGAATAAAAATTTGGTATTCTTTGCAAAGTGAAGTTGCACCACTTTCACTAAGCTAAGGGAATAGTCCCTTGAAGAGTGAACAGTGTATTTGTATTTAGTAAATTAACCTCCATGACTATACTTAATTGTGAAATTCTATATGCCATCTATGAGGTTTTTCATATCAGCTCTGTCCTGAGATGTGTATTATTGTGTTCACATGTAATATCATAGAGGTATGTTATCCTCTTGTTTCAACTTTGTGCTACACAAGGGGACAACAAAGTTGACTATACATCAAAAAAGAAGGAAACCAAGAAGGAAATAGATTTGAGTTTATTTTCACATCTAAACTATATATACAGTATATGTGAGCACATAATATAGAGCAGTAACAGTGGTATGCCTATTCAGCATCCTAGTAAGGGAGCCAACTGGCATGGGTAGTACAGAATTATAAATCTACAGCTTCCCTGTTGTGTCCCTGCAATCCATGTTCATTTCAACAAAATGCAGATCAATATATAGCACACTTATTGCCAAATTTTCATCTATATTAAGTCATCCAGCT
The DNA here is from genome assembly GCF_000935625.1 of Nanorana parkeri. NCBI lineage: Eukaryota > Metazoa > Chordata > Amphibia > Anura > Dicroglossidae > Nanorana > Nanorana parkeri. The sequence continues at coordinate 94,333 of NW_017308523.1, forward strand.
CTAACAAACAAACCTTTTCTACTGGGCACCAGTGACAGCTTGATGTGCACATGTGTGTTATGTGATGATGTTCAGGTGTATAAAATCTATCCTAAAAGAGGTAGGGGTCCCTTGTACTGAAAAAAACACACTTTTGCTATGTGTAGTCATAGGGGTCTATTCACGAAGCAGCCGAAGCTTCCGCCGATCCTTCGGCTAGCTTCGGCCCCAGGGCCCCTTCGGTTCAGTAGAACCGAAGGATCATATAATGTAATTTATTAAAATACTGGGATTATGGAATACAAAATAATACAAATAGAAATGTGCCAATTGAAGTACCCAAACAACCAATCACAATCCACATTTTAATGGTTTAGTTCAGTAAAGGTAATGCTGGCATAGGTTAGTGGAAAGTTTATTGAGTAAACCAATATGTAACAGATGTACCCTTGCTCTCAACACCATCTTTTGTTATTTTTCAAATACATTTGTATTCCAAAATCAGTATATGGTGTACTGAACAGTGTATTAATTTTTCTGTTTCTAATACCAAACATAATATAATTATTTTAAAATTGTGAACTTACAGCCAATCAACTTTGTTCATCCTGCCCACCAGTTAGCTGAATGTTTATCCTATGGACAGTTTGCATTTCCCTTGTCTAGTGAGAGTAGAAACACGTCATAGGTTTGAATAGAGATTACAATATGCATGCATGGGAGGAGGATCCTACAGTGAAGTTTTTGGGGAAGATGCTTAACGCTAAGCAGGCTGCACAAAAAAAGATTTTGACAGAGGAAGGATAGTTAAGTATAAGAATTGGAAGTGGTCTGGTGGCCCACATCAGAGCCCAAGAAGTGTGACTGCACTAAAAGTGCTGTTACACTTTAAGTAGTTTTCCAGTAAAGGTTATCTTTTTTTTTAGCAATAAGCTATTACATTGCTTCTCCAATCATATATATATAGTATCAAGACTTAAATACAATGAACCAACAATCTATTTAACTACAACATACAAAGAAAAGATTTAAACATGCCAAATACCCAGACATTGGTATCTAACAGACAAACAGTTAAGTGGTGGAAAGATTATATGTATAGTTACCCATTAAACGTCACATGAGGCCCCATCCTGGTGAAAAGAGGACGAGCTGTTTTTTCCAGTCATTAATATAGCCCTCGTGTACATAGGGATGCATGACAAATCTCCCATTGGTTGCCTCCCAAGGCCTACTGGAGATTGGAGGGTTTCCAAGACCCTCTTTACAACTCCACACCCCTATCTACGATTGGCCAGTCTACTTGTTATTAGATCAAAGGGTCTTGGCTCCTGATACACAGGATACTGAAGTTGCACCTCTATGGTAATTATCTGGACATGCCGGGGCTCAACAATGACCCTATTTGCAATTCATTGGGCCTGGCACTCCCCTCCACAGTGATAAGCACAACAAAGACTTTATTTCCCTACAAGCTATCAACACCTCAGGGGAAATATTTAAAACAAGAAATAAAACTATATACATATGTCTTATGAAGATTTGACATAAACTCATACGGTAACACAGGTACCATAGGGAATATTTGTCACACCACATATAATTAGCCTACATATTTGTGCACTGTAGTTGTTTTAAGATATGCCTTAAAACATTTAGTCAAACCTTTTTACCCCACATGCCCCTATTTACATAAAATATCAAAACTGCAGGTATGTGTTTACTTCCATTAATTGCTTGCAAGACAAAACATACAATCATGTACCTCATTGTGTTATCCAGATCCTCTTATATCTAAAGGTATCAAGATTTTAAAGAGGGTCTTCAAATTTCCAGTCTCTTGATAGCCTTTTGCTTTAGTCTATTCAAAACATTTTTCTGTAAGTATTTCATTTATATAATCTTCCCATTTCCTTCTTAATCTTCCACTTTTATTTTTTCCTTCAATTTTTGACTGTTGTGTTAATGAATGTCCAAGACTGTATGTTAACATTTAGATTATTCTTGCATTTATTTCCTCATCTACTTTGTCTATGTTGATAAGGACAGCTCACCAGTAATTAACAATGTAATTGCTTTAACTCATTAAAGCCCCACACTGTAAGCATGATCTTAATCCTGGTTTTAAAGAGTTAATCCACTTTCCCAGCTGAATCTGGGAAAATGTAATTACCCCTAAAATCTGTCCCCCCCCCATCCCCCGCTATACTTACCTTTCGGTGAAAGCTCCTTCTCCTCCACCGGTATGGGTGTATTATCCTTGCCCCATATTGCCCTGTAGTGCAGCCCTGTGGCTCAAGATTTTGAATTTCACTCACAAATAGTGAGCACATATCGGATGACCACGCTGACCAAAGAAAAGTACATCTGGCTGCACTTAGTGCTCGCCATTTGCAAGTGAAATTCAAAATCCAGAGTGCAGGGCTGTGCTTTATTGCAGTATGGAGTACAGATAGTACTAGTACACCTGTAGTAGCGGAGGGAGAGGAAAGTTCGCCAAAAGGTAAGTATAGAGGGTGGCAGATTAGGGGGGTAATTCCTTTTTCCAAGATTCAACTGGGATTGTGCACTTACCATTTAAAATAGGTTATTATGACAATTAAAGTTCTGTAAACCATATACATTTTTACATATTTCCATAAAGGAAAACTAAACTCCCCAAATAAAGGGATGTGCTGTCATGGGGGGTGCACAATTGTTCTGGTGATTTGCCTCATGGGGGAGGGGGGGGGATGGGGCACTGTCAGCGGCTCTATCTGGTGTCCTGTCCAGCTCACTGACATCACTGGTTGCTGGGAGCTTTGCAGAACACAAGCTTAGTTCCTGACATAAGTGAACTGGGAGGGAAGCTGCACAGAGCATCACAGGTTTCTAAGAGCTCTTTGCAACCTGCCTTTGTTAAATTATCACCAGAGATATTAAATCAGAGATTCACAGATATAACTAGAGGAGCATTACTCTAAGCCAAATTCATTGTTAAAGACCACTACTTAAAGACATACTTATTGACTCTTTCCAGTCTTCCAGCAACTGCTGTGCCATACCACTTTACTTCATACTACCGTAGTAGGATTTTTTTTGTCCTGAGGGACTTCTGTATTTTAGAAATTAAAATATATGCGCTTATCCTTACATATGACTCTTCATATCTTTTCCTTTGTCATGGCCCTTTTTAAAGTGACACAAACTCAGGAGGTAAACCTTAAAAATGCATTCAAGTACCTTAACTATTAACAAAAATGTAACTTATTTGTGTATCACTCAGTTGTAGATCTTCAAATTATCTCTGAATTGGTGTTGACACTGTCCTTCCTTCTGCAGGGTGGCTACGTGTGTTCCCCAGGGTCCCTGTGTGTGTTGCAAAGTAGCCACCACTCCAAGCTCATTCCCGTGATGGCCTACAATGTCAATACAAATTAGTAAACTAAACGTGAGCTTGTAGTTCATCACTGGAGTGAGCTTGTGGTGGTTGGTTCTTTACAACACATACAAGGATCATGGCAAAGAAAAGTAGCCCTCCCCCAGAAGGAAGGACAGTGACAGCACGAATTCAGAGATAATTTGAGGATCTGCAACTGAGTGAAACACAGATAAAATATATTTTTGCTAATAGTAAGGTACTTGAATGCATTTTTAAGTTTTAATTCCTGAGTTTAGTGTCACTTCAACTTTCCATGTTATTGGCACCAAAAATGTAATTTCTTGATAGTTCGCCACTTCCTAGATTTGATTATCACCTAAAAGGGATATCTTTGAGCCATCTTTGCTCTCTGTTAATTCACAAAATGTGCTGTCCCTATCACATCTTTATCTCAGTTTGATCTGTTATTGTGCTTTCATCTGTATCTTTAATACATTCAAGGTACAGATTTTTTCTCTTCACAATCTGGGATTCATTTACTTACTTCCACCAAGATATTTCCTCCAATATGTATTGAAGTGCTCACCTTCATAATAAATACTGCATTTTTCTACATTTCCTTCAACATTATGTATTGGAATGTCATTATTATTGGATCTGAGTGCATAGGCGTCTCTACAGGTGGGCAAGGGGGGGGGCAATTGCCCCCCTAGGCTATTTCTTGCCCCCCCGTGTGTCCCCCCGCGGATTCCCCTTTAAAACAGCCGCTGCCTCCTCAGCTGCGATCTCTCTTTCTCTCAAAGTACCGGCCCGCGGGCCAACTCCGGCCCACGAGCCGGTACTAAGTGGCCAGCTGACAAGTCGGGCACACGTCACAGACGGCGTGCCCGACTTGCGGGAGCAGCCAAACGGTCTGCATCTCCGACGGATGCAGACCGCAGAGCTCCTCCTGTCAGCTCCGGCCGGAGCGTTGTCAGTTCTGAGCTCCGGCCGAATGATGGATCACTAGTAAGGTCTGGTGCAGACCTTACTAATGATCACCACTAGATCAACAGGCAATGAAGATGTGCCTCCTCCCTGCACGGATGAAAGCAGGTGAGGGGGCTTGGAAGGAAAGGAGGGAGGGGGGCTTTATTAATATGTATGCTGGGGGCTTTGGAGGAATATGATTACATGCGGTGTGCAGGCATGCACATGCAGTGGCTGTCACCCGATCATTAATTTGAATGGGTGACAGTTGCCGCTTGTAACATATGCAGAAATTAACACTGTGTAATACCGTACATAGTAGTGGCCCCCACGGGACTAAAAAATTTGTCCAGTGGCCCCCGACTAAATTGAGTTTGAGACCCCTGCTGTACGGGCTCCTCGGCAGTTGGCAACCACTTGTATCTTCCTCCGCCCACCCCAGCTGCTATTGGCTAAGAGGGAGAGTGCAGCGCTGCCATTGGCTGCTCATGTATTTTAGAAGAGTAGGGACAGAGAAGACGCATCAAGGCTGCTTGGGGCTTCACATGGGAGAAACATCGCTGCCCCCCCCACCCCGGAGAGGAAGAAGAGGGCATGACAGAGCACATGATCTAGTACATTAAAACTGTAAGTCCCTTTCTATCTTACACTGTTGTCATCCGCACTCTGAGTTACATTGCTGTCATCCACACTCTGCGTTACATTGCTGTCATCCGCACTCTGCGTTACATTGCTGTCCTCCGCACTTTGCGTTACATTGCTTTCATCCGCACTTTGTGTTACATTACTGAGCTCCGCACTCTGTGTTACATTACTGACCTCCGCACTCTGCGTTACATTACTGACCTCCGCACTCTGCGGTACATTACTGACTTACGCACTCTGCGTTACATTACTGACCTCAAAAAAAGGTCACACGCACTCCAGCATGTAGAAAAGTCATTGGTTATTGACTTCACAAGTATATTTATCTGTTTTGCCTGAGGAAAGGACTTTGCTGTTCCAAAACATCGCTCTGATGATGTGACACCTGTGAAGTCATTAAATATTGACTTTTCTACATGCTGGAGTGCTTGTGACCTTTTTGAATTTTTCGGATATATTTTGCGGAGGCATCTGTGGTCATTTCAGCACCCACCCTACAATTAGGGTTTTCTATCCGGTCAGAAGTGCAATGGGTGTGTATGTTGTACTCTGCGTTACATTACTGACCTCCTCACCCTGCGATACATTATTGACAAATGCACTCTGCGTTATAACTGACCTCTGTCCCAATACTAAAAACCGATACCAGCACTTATATTTTTCAAATTGACTTAGGTGTATTAGGTCCGGTACTTGCTGGGGACCTTGCGGCAGCCTTCTGGGGAGCCACGCAATGCCTGCTTACAGCGCTTCTGCCACCCGCACATCTCCCCTTACTAAGACCCTCCCCACCCCTCCTAACAAGCTCTGCCCAAGACATTAGGCCAGAAGCCCAGAGTAGAGCAGCAGCACAAAGTATGTGGCAAATGTATATACTATTATTCTGCATTGCTCTATGTTTTGCTGGGATTTGTAGTCCTCTATAGCTTATGGTATTATTCCGCAAGTCTGCATAATGTGTTGCTGAGAATTGTAGGCTTCTATAGCTGGTGGTATTCTGCATTATTGTATAATGTATTGCTGGGATTTGTAGTCCCCCTACAGCTGGTGGTATTTTGCATTACTGTATAATGTATTGCTGGGATTTGTAGTCCTCTATAGCTGGTGGTATTCTGCTTTTCTGTATAATGTATTGCTGTGATTTGTAGTCCTTTATAGCTGGTGGTATTATTCTGCATTACTGTATAATGTATTGCTGTGGTTTGTACTTCTCTATCGCTGTGTAACATAGGTGATTATTGACACAGCCCTGGTGTTTGCTGAAATTGCTTTAAACTATAGAGAAAAGCTTTTGAGAGTTTTCCTCTCTCCCTCAAGTCTGAAGCAATACCTGAGGAAGAAAGAAAAACTCTTGAAAGCTTGTCTTCTAAGTATCAGGTTAGTACAATAAAAAGGTATCACCGCATACCGCATTACTCTCGTATTTTGTAATCTTATTTATATATACTTATTTAGTTTTTTTCAGTGGTATGATTTAGTGGTGAAAATTATTAGTGTCCCCCCCCGTTTTGACTGTGGTATCTTATGTGCCCCCCCTATATATTGTTCCTTGAGTCGCCACTGTCTGAGTGGCATTCGCTTATGTCTCTCCCTAATTTTTTTAGAACCCACATTGGTAGTACCATCTAGGTTTAAAATTTGTACCTGGTGAAAACTTTCTGGGATTTAGCAGGGATCTCTGTATAATTTTTGGTATCTGTATTATGTGATATCCAAGGTGGTTCTGATGTTAGGTGAGAATACATATACAGTATATAAGTCTCCTGGGATAAAGGACACAAAGTGGCCCTGAAGATGTAAAGCCCGTTTACGCCAGGTGTGTTGGGGCTGCGCTGGCAGCCTTGCCCAGTGCAATCCCTGCCCAAAGAAGGTGCAATTCATACCAGTGTGCTGAAAAACATTACAGCATGCAGTAATTTTTTCAGTGCATTGTGGTGTGAGACAGTACAACCACATTGCATTGCACTGTGACTTATAGTTGAATAAAATTTAACTTAACAGGTCGGTAAAGTTTTAACAAAAAAGTAAACAGTGCATCAGTTTTGATACATCAGCACTGTGATTCTCTGTGCACACTAGAAGTCATGTGTTAGGGGTAGCTGGCTGATGTGAACCAGCCCCGAACCAACATTACCATGGAATTTCATATCATTTTATACAATCTTTCTTGGTGTCACAGCTCTATTTTTCTGTATTTAATATTTTTTTGTACCATTTGATATGGATACGTAGGTGTTTGATCCATGGTAGTCTGCAATACAGTTTTATTGTTTTGGAAATTATACCAGAGAGCCCAGACCAGGAAAAAAAATGTGTAAGTCATTATTTAATTACATTGTTGTTTATATCCTTGCAATTTTTCTCCATTGCAATAGAAAAATATACCTCTCTTTTTATTTTCCTAGGCTCACTATGTCCTTTGTAATTTCCTATTAATTTAATTATCTGGTTATAATGACAAATAGCACTTTCTTTATCCAGTTTTTTTTTTTTATTATTTTTACAGGTTTGCATACTAGCACATTATGGCTAAAAGCTCCACAGGGCTTTTTTTCTTACCCTTCACTTTACTTATGCTTTATTTGTTCATTTGACCAGCTGAAATTCCTAAAAAATTATTAATTTTATAAATTGTTACAAGCTTCCAATGTTGTAATTCCAGTCACTTGTGGAGCCCCATGTTGTTTTTTTCAAACATGTTTATTTGGAGAACACGTTGTCATTACTTAAGATATCAATATATTACATATACAGTATACTGTATATGTAGAGAAAAAGCGCACACTATATTCTATAATTTTCCCATAATGACAATAAAATTATGTTTTATATTACAAAACATGGCAGTTATTTACAAATAAAATAAAGGCTTTTCATTCAAAAAAATGTTTTAAATGAGTTACACAAATATTAAGGAACAAACAAATGAAAATGGTCAAAACTATCATCAGACAGCTGAGGGGAGGTGAGGAGCAGGGCATACCACACACAAAGTATTTAGATAAAGTTGTTTTTTTTTGCATGTGTAGTACACCTAAGGTCCACAACTAGTTACATGTGATTTTAAAACTGCATTAAAAATGGTTAGATTTTCATTTTACTAGAGTTTTGCCAAATCTCAAATTCTATTTCACTGTCTTTAGTTTGGTTTAGTCTATAGTTTGAACTATAACAGATGTTTGTCAGGTTTAGGCACTTACATTATACAAACTGCACCTCTCCTAAATTGCATACATACACCCTTCTCTGTTTTAAAAGCTAATAAATGCACACAAATAAAAAAAGTCTGTTAATTATTTAGAATATTTGAATGATGCAATTGTATTTGATAATTGCAGTATTAAACAGATAAACACTGACACCTTTAGCCATCTGGGGCATTTATAGTGCCATCTGCAGATTATGAAAATGTTATTCATTCTTATAAATTAACTCTATTAAAAAATTCAGAAAATTAGTTTATTACTTTGAGACAGTTCTTAATTCTTCAACTGATTGTGAATCCAGTAAACATTTTAAAAATGTATTCAATATCTTTGTATATGACACATTATCACTATTTTCTTCCTATTTTTTTTTTCTTGTCTAGTTATCCTCTGAATCACCCTGTTATAAGTAACCTTTTGCTCTTCCAACTTCAGCTCTTTGTTTGACTGGGACATCCTTCATATAGTGGATTGAATATTTCTTTGCTATTATGTAGTCCAAGTGACCAATTTTTCATTTCTAGTTGGCTTGAATGTTATATAATGATGTATGAGCTTATGAATAAACAGCAAGTGATGATCAAATTGTTTGCTATACAGAATTTGAGGGATATTTTTCCCCTAATATGATAGTCCTTCTTTTCCATAATTTCCTGTTATGCTCCCCTCTATTGCCATCATCATTCAGACTCCTATCATTGTCATCGCTTATTACACCCACTGGTGTCAAAGACAGCAACAAAGACAATTTACTTCTGCTTTTATTTAGGTAAATATACCCCTCTCACCCTTTGTTTGGACCTTTACATGTCCACGTTCAGATCTACTGTTAGCTTGACAACCACGTTTTTGTTTTTTTTCACAGTAGCCCTTGTGAGAGTTTTCTTCTTTTTTTGTAGTAGTATTCTGTAAATTATTTTTTGATACTTTGTACCAGTAACATCATTTTAGTGTTGTAATAAATAGGGAAGATATAATAGAGCAAAATGTATACTTTGTATGCACAATAACACTAGTTGTTTTAAAACTGTCACTGATCAAATTGTTGATAAACATTTTATTTAACTTCTTTTTTCCTTAAAAAAAGATTCAATTATTTTGAAATGCAATATAACCAAAAACCCTGCTCCCCTCTCAGACTGTTGTAAACATTGAGCATAATTTGCACTACAGTACCTGCAGCTATGAAGTCAGTAAACTCCTATTTTAAAAGCTCATTTACTGCTTGTTTAGACTACGTGAATATTTGAATATCCATATTGACCACAGGTTGACCAAAAGTGTAAGTTAATTTAGGTATAAAAGACCCTAGTTTGAACCAGTTATATATTCATTAAAAATGCTTAAAGAAACTCTGTCACTACTGTCACGCTCAGGCGACCGGAGCACACAAAATGACTAAAAGTAGCGTGCAAAAAATGGTGTCTGGGATGAAAACACAGGAAGTAGGTGTCTGTGCGTTAACGGGGACGCACTAGAGGTGCAGATTCTAAGAAGGGCCAGGTTTTCGATTGAGCATCTAATGGTGAGGATGATTGGCTGCTGGATGCCTTCCAGGTTCCGGCCCTCTAGCACGCCCCCACAGACATAAAGGTTAGTTGTAGCCCCGAGGTGCTGGATATAACAGCAGGCAGGGTTGAAGCCTATACGCAGACACACAAGTAGGCACAGGTGCAAGGACTTACTGAAGAAGCTGATGATCAATCCACTGCAGGACATACAGGATCTCACTGTGAGGAAGAGGGAATCCAGACACACAGGGAACAAGGCAGGTGGTAGCAACCGCAGGGATTACAAAGGCAAGTGATAAACAGGGAGTCCGACTGGGTGTAAAGACACGTTGCTCGAACGGCACGGAATAAGTGAGCTAGACTTTTAATGGAGAGGTTTAGAGTGGATTGGCAGGAAGCCAAGCAGCTCAGACAGGAGGTAAAACCCGGCGCCAGATCATCACACAGGGAAGTGTGACAACTACATCTATTTGGTCCCAAATTATACTTACTTCCCCACACTCCCCTAATACCCAGTTCCTTTGGGAGCCAAGCCCCAAGTAAGCTTCATGTTGGATGGTTTTGGTGCTTAAACAGGTTTTGATTATGTCACTCCCTCACCAACCTGACAGTGTTCAGGCCTGGTGATTGGCTGTTCAGGCCCTAGGACTGCATGCATGGATGAGGTCACATGCCTCCCTATAACCAGAAGCACCAATTTGTGGTAGCACAAACAGAAGGTAAGTATAAGTGGGTCAGGTGGTGGGCTAGTATTAAACTCTAGCACTTTGTGCTGAATGGACATAGTAATACATTCTCTTTAAATGTATTTTAGATAGTACTTCAATCAACCAAGCCTCCTGCACATCACCATCAGCTTGGAAGAGGAAAAGGTAGCACTGCATTTCTTGATACTTTGAGGAGATAATAGTTAAATGCTGTTTCCTTATCAAATTATCGGTGTGACCAAATTGTACTGTTTTAACTGTATTGAAGAAAAAAGAAAGATCAGGACTATGCTTTGTATACAGGTGAAACTCGAATAATTAGAATATCGTGCAAAAGTTCATTTATTTCACTAATGCAACTTAAAAGGTGAAACTAATATATGAGATAGACTCATTACATGCAAAGCAAGATAGTTCAAGCCGTGATTTGTCATAATTGTGATGATTATGGCTTACAGCTCATGAAAACCCCAAATCCACAATCACAGAAAATTAGAATATAACCAGCAAACCCGCCTGACCTGACCTGAACCCCATTGAGAATCTATGGGGCATTGCCAAGAGAAAGATGAGAGACATGAGACAACAATGCAGAAGAGCTGAATGCCGCTTTTGAAGCATCCTGGTCTTCCATAACACCTCAGCAGTGCCACAGGCTGATAGCTTCCATGCCACGCCGCATTGAGGCAGTAATTGCTGAAGTTTAGGTTAGTAAATCAACCCCAATGAGTCTATCTCATATATAAGTTTCACCTTTTAAGTTGCATTAGTGAAATAAATGAACTTTTGCATGATATTCTCATTATTCGAGTTTCACCTGTAGAGTCAGAAAGGGATGTCTGGTTGAACTGGTTGAACAGAATTACATGCTTTTTGGGCAGAAAGGGGGCCAGACATTTAAGCTATGCACTTAGCAGTTTGCCTACACTTACACTAATATAAAAACAGCTGTAACCCTTGTATGCTGCTTTGTGCAAATGCAGTTTTCAAAGTAAGTTGGTAAAGAGCAGTGATCCCACCACCAGCATTCTGTATCACAGCTGTACAAAACCTTTTACTAGCTAGATGTTGTATGCACCAGTGACATATCATCAGCGACACAGGCATAAAGGGAATAGTTGTAATTTTCTTTTTTTGCTGTCATTTGTCTGGTAGGTCCAAACAATTACCACTTCTTTAGGGGAATGGGGGGATTGGGAGCACTGCACACAATAGAAGGGCTGAAAGAAATAAGACTAATGCAAAACTAATAAGGGCATTTCTATTAACATTAGTAATTGTTTTCCTCATCTGAATCTCCACTTTAATTTAGTTTAAATAAACATACATAAATGCATGTGGAATCATATGCTTTATAATGTCAATAACATAAGTATGAAAGCAACATATCATTTTTATATTAGCTGTTTAGTACAGTAAAATATTGGACAAATCCAGCTCTAATCCTCCAGGATCAGTTGTTTCTGCAATTGCTTCTCTCAAAGTAGGGACTCCAGCTTGAGTATTGCCAAGAATCTATAATAGGATTACACCAAGCAATTGTTACAAATGGCAAGCAGTGTGTAATCGAGATGAACAGCTCATTTGGTGCACAAAATGGAAAGCAGAATTCGTTTACAGGAAAATTCAGAAGTCCTTGAATGCCCTCTGGTGTCTTTCAGTATAATGCTTCACAGATTATACATTTATTCCACATTCTAAATACAAGAGAAAATGCAAGTATAAAGTGCACTAGCAAATCCGGTGTTTATTTATATATTAGTTTAAAATGTGTAAAGGTTTGATTGCCATGTATATTTACTCAGAACATTGTAACATTGTAACATTGTGATGCACACATCCCTCCAAAGTCTCTCTTCGCTCATAGCAAAGTAGAGAAAGCTTGATACAAATACCACATATTCCACAAAGTTCCTGTAAATTAACATAAATAAAATGAATAGAATACAAAGTAACCCCTTTCTAAGATACCACCACAATCTGCCACAGTCCATTTTAACTCTTTAATAAAAAGGTTTTTCAGCATAACTCATAGTGACAGGAAATCATAAAGTTGAACTCCATGTTAATTTAACAAAAAAACATTTTCCACATTTATGTATTCATTAAAAAAAAATTGAGGCGACTGCACAGCCTAAATCTCAGTAGATCGGGGACAGATGAGTATAAGACTGAGAAAGGACGCTGGGAAGGGTTGAGGTTACAAAAATCAGTGTAGCTGCACTGAAAGTTACCCTTGATTTCAAACTCCAGGAAACATTATGCAACGGACTGGTAGTGGGAAGGTCAGAATTCTGAGCCAGTCAGCACTGGGATGACTTTATCAGTGTGATATTGCTTCTTTATTGTGCAGGCAAAATTTGGGCTTATCCAGGATCAGGATCCATTGCTTAACTATGAGGTTAACAGGTTAACATTGCTTAACTATTGCTTACTTAACTGTGAGCAGTTGAAATACACACAAGCAGCTCATACGTGTATTTCAACTCGTACTTAGCTCTGTGCTTGGAGTTCAGCTTAAACATTTAGGAAAGCAGCTGGGAAAATTGTGAGCATCTGGTTTATGTGACATATATTTTTGTTTGTTTCGGTGTAAACTTAATACTAGAATATAACTATTTTAATATTGTATGTGCTTAATTTAGGTAAATCTAGAATTTCTATGAAGAATATGATAGTTTTGTAAAACATAGCAGAAGGTTAAAACACAAGATATGCTTTTATTTCTGTGTATTTTAACTTAATCATCACGGTGCAAGTAAATTGGTATTTTATGTGGTGTTACTACTGATAAAACCCCTTGTTTGTTAGTCACAAAAGCAAATAAAACCCCTAAAAGTCAGAAGGATGTCATATAGAACAATAAAAGTTACAAGCAGAACTCCGTGCAAATCAATTTTTAACCCTTGCAGTGGGGATACCCCTGCACTGCAAGAGTTAAGTGCTCATTTTGTCTAGGGAGCTAAAATAACAAAGTTATACCAAGCAATCCAGGCTTGCTCTTACACTGCTCCCTCTAGCCTGTCTCATTCTACGATCCAGCTATGGTATGTCCCTCGGCTTCCTCACATGCAATACACTGTATAGAACATGATGACTCACAGGACCTTAGACCTCTGGAATGGAGGAGGAGCCAGGCTAAAGGGACTGTTCTAAGAGCCATCTGGGTTTGAGGTACCGGTAAGTATAACTTTATTTTAGCTCCCTAGATAAAACAAGCACTTAACCCTTGCAGTGGGGGGTAGCCCCTACTGCAAGGGTTACAATTTATTCTGCCTGTTGTTCTGCTTTAACTATTAAACTGATACAGTGCTGAAAGCAAAAATTGCCCTGGTTTTCCTGTACTGTTATTAGGACTCTTTATATTTTTTTCCACAGAAGATTCACACAACTTTCACACAGGATTAACACATTTTTCCAATGGAATACTATTAGAAAATGTGTGAATCTTGGGTGAAAAAAAAAAAAGCAGAATGTCAGTCAAGTCAAAAATCATAAGTAAATGTTTGTAATAACAGGTTTGGTTACATAGCAATACATTTTTTTTTCTAAGCTTTAGATGTGAAGTCCCTGTACTCACATATAAAACCAGAACTTCTGTTTCCAAACTGGTATACAGATGAACACTTTTGAACTTGGGCTAATTACTTTCGTTCTTAGATTGTACTTTATCTCCCTAATTTAGTAAATTAGACCCACTTTGTATGCTAACAAAACATAGCCCCAAAAACGCATGGATTCCCCGTGAAACAAGCTGATCTTTGGATTTATAATGCCCTCAAGCAGCCCAATGAATGCTTTTATTTTTGAGCGTTGCATGAGAAAAGGAGTCACATTAGACCTAGTAGACGATAATTCGTATCTCCAGTAGTTAGAGGCACTCATTGCACAAGCAAATATTCCAAGAAAAGTACCTTGATTACTGAGGTCACTGAGGAGTGACGTAACTGATTTTCTTGCAAAATAATTGATTTCACTGCCAGCAAAATGTCCCAGAAACAAAATTTCTACGTTTCACTCATTGAGCTGCTTCAGTAAAATTTGCTGCAAAAGAAAAAAAATATTATTTTCTTTACATTCAGTGTATGTATTTCAGGGAGTCTATTTAGAGAAGTTTGGATCATTTATTCAAGTGTTCTTGTGTTTTTAAATGTAGAGCTGTTTGGAGCCCCAAAAGTTTAGATCCATTTTAAGGTGGAATTAATTCCCCTTATATTATGCAACAGTACTCTACACATGGAAAGTCTGGGTAAGCATAATTGTTTTTTTGTAAATGTATGACATGTATGTGTATATGTATATTTGTTTAATGTTTTACTTTCTTTTTGCAGTTTTTTTCTTTTTTTTTTTTAAGCATGTATATCTGTATTGAGTTTTACAGTAAACATAACCATTAAAGGGATAGACGAATCATATACAGGTAAATACATTCCTGTGGCCAGCCGGCCTTCCATGCAAAGACGTCTTTGAGTCTAGGAATAATTAATAAACATGTGAGATATGTAAAGTAGGGCTGGTAATGATTAAAAATTTCGATTAATCGAAATTTTTTTTAATCGATTAATTTTGATTAATTATAACGCACATACAGATCCAACTACATTGGCCTATACACATACAGCACAGCAATGAAGTAATAAAATGAACTAGGATCACACTAATCCAGCACGTTATTAATCTCACGTGCCCCACTCAATATGGCTGCCACTTGAGTGGGGCAACTCAGAATAATAACGTGCTAGATTAGTGTGATCCTAGTTCATTCTATTACTTCATTGCTGTACTGTATGTGTATAGGCCAATGCCAGGGATCCCAACCTGAAATAAGCATTTCAGGGGGGTGCTCTCTGGGAGAGAGCACCCCCCTGAAATGATGGCAGATAGCACAGGAAGCAATAGGATCCTGGATTCAGCGGGTCTTTGTCTGGCTTGGGGAGTAGTCTTATGAACGCCTCATTAAAAGTGTCTGGGTATCTATTAGGGATGCACGGATACTTTTCGAGTACCAGTGCAGATACTTGGCATTTTCATGAGAACTACCAGGGTTGATGCGGTTGCAGCTGGGACCTGGCTCTGGCACTCCACCACTGTCCTGAAATCATTAGTCTGTATTGCTTTAGAAAAACTGTCACATGACAATAAACAAAAATTTATCAGTACTCGTACTTGTAAGTACTCGGCAAGTACCAGTACTCGTACTCACAAAACAGGTATCTGTGCATCCCTTTATTTATATTTATAAAAACAAAATCGTACATTAAAACCGAGATGTACAAATCCCAGGAGCTCCGTGTGCTCTTTACAAATGACAGCTGCCTCCTAATTTTTACATTTTTCTCTAGTGTAGTATTGGAGCTCAAAAGTATCGGTACATGTAGTCGTACTTGTACCGAGTACTGTACTTGGTATCTGTGCAACCCTAGTATCTATGATTGTGGAGGACATAGTTGTACACGTTAGTCAAAGTCGGGGTCACACTATCCATCAACAATTTATAGAAATCAGAAGATAAACCGTCCGGACCAGGTGCCTTGGCTCGAGGTGACGCTCTTATCACTTGTTCCTGGACCGTAATGTCGGCATTCAGTATTTCCCGATCTGAATCTGACAAGGAGGGTAACTTCACAGACTTCAGGTATGCACCTCCCCCGTCAGTCTCAGAAGAGGGCACCTTGTACAGATTCTTGTAATAAATTGAGAAAATGTCAGAGACTGTGGAAGGGTTAGTTTGCATATTGCCCTTGTCATCGGAAGACTAAGAATATGGGATGATGGACGCATACCTCGAGCCAAGTTCGCCAGTAGCCTTCCAGCTTTGTTTCCAAACTTAAACAGATCCACCTCCCTATATGATCTAATCTGAATATCATACTGACGGAGCCATTGATCACAGTTTTGTTTGGCCTGGACCCATCCAAGCCTATTCTCGTCTGACGGAAGAGACTTGTATGCGGTGTAGGTCAATCTAGCTGTCGTACATGCCTCAGTATATTTTTGCATGGTCAATTTCTTGCGCAAGGTGGAGTATGCCAAAATTCTACCCCGCAGGACAGCTTTCGCCGCTTCCCAATACAAAATAGGTTCATCAGCATGTTGAGAATTGCAATCGGCGTATTCTTGCCACCATAAGGTCAAGTTTTGTTGGAAGGTATCGTCATGTAAAAGATAGGATGGAAATCGCCAAGTCATAGGTGTGGACAGAACATCCAGTCTATGGAGCAGTAGGGACACCAGAGAATGATCAGAGATCAGCATGTTTTCGATCACAACCGAATGAACCTTAGTCAGTAGATTCGAGGAAGTAAGCATCAGGTCTATTTGTGACATTACTCCATGGGCATGCAAAAAATGAGTAAAGTCCCTCTCCAGGGGGTGTAAATGTCTCCAGGTGTCTTCCAGGCCACTGCTAGTGAGAAAGGAACCGAGGGGTTTGTCCCGATAAGAGGAGGAGGAGGGGGTAGCTTTGTAGCCGGTGCTCATTATTCCAGTCCTGTCCTCCAGCGGAACAGGTACGGCGTTGAAGTCCCCTCCTACTACTCGGTATTTGGTGTTCACAGGTAGGTTAAGTTGTGAGAGCATAGAGGCATAGAAAGGCTTGTTGTCGGTATTAGGACCGTATATATTCCATATGTCCATGGTCGTAGACCCGATTTGGATGTTGGCGCAGGCCCATCGACCTTCAGTAGGGTCAAAAGAGTGTGACAGTAGGGAGCATGGGAGAGATTTGCGGATGAGTATGATTACACCGGCTGAGCGGCCATTAGCAGGAGCTCCCAATGCTTTGCCGACCCAGGAGCGTTGTAGGCGTGTAATATCGGATGTTGGCAGATGTGTCTCTTGGAGCAGGGCTATATCCGTCTTGAGCTTTTTGAGATGACGGAGCACACGGTTTCGCTTGTTGGGGGATTTCAGACCTTTCACGTTCCATGTGACTATTTTTTATGTGGTACCCATCTAAAAGATTGAAGTGGTAAACCACATGGAAAGATGATGTGACGTAGAATAGAAGTGATGTGTATGGAAGTCCCAGAGCTCCACACACATCCATTAAAGTAAATCCCAATTGTCGGTACATGAAAAAGGCAAGTTGTATTGCAGTGCGAGGGAGCGAGGGCACCCTGTGTCTTAGTTTCCTGTAGAGAACAGGAGGTAGTCAGGCGTAAGAGGTATAGAAAACATCCCTAGCTTGTCAGTAGTAAACTGAGAACAAAAAACATAAAAGAAAAAAAAGAACATAAAAAAACATAACAGCATCTTCTTTAGGTGGCTTCCTTTTTTCCCTGAGGCGGGTGTGGCCTAGTGAACAACGTAGTAACAGGGAGGTCACGGTAACCCGGATTCCCCTGAACATATAGAGCACAACATAGAAGTGTGCTCCGTCCCAAATGTGGTGATAATGACAAGTGCGAAACACAGAGTGGGCAGTGCCCTGAGTTGTCATGTCAATGCAGCCTTCTATGTTCAAGCCTTCTTTTTGCGTGGGGGGCTTTTTGATGGTGAATGGTTTTTTCTTTTGTGACAAATAAAATATGAAGTTAAAGTGACACTAAACTCTAGAGTTAAATCTTAAAAATGTATTCAAGTACTCTAACTCAGGGGCGTGCCAAGGCGGGGTGTCACCCGGAGCGTCCACCGGGTGACACCCCCACCATTACTTTATCAAGCACGTCCAACGTCATCCTGCACGCACGTGATGACCTCATGCATTGTTACCTCCCTGTGGCCATCTTGATGATGGATGACGGCAGAGAGAGGAGGGGGCGGTCCCGTCCTCTCTCATGCAGCTGTCCGGGTCTCAGTCCATGATTGTCAGTCATTTTGATGCCACTGCCCTATTAACAAAAATGTAGCTTATTTATGTATCTCGGCTGTAGATCTTCAAATCTCTGAATTGGTAGCCACCGCTCCAAGCTCGCTTCCATGATGGACTATAATCTCAATGCAAATTAGTAAACTAATTATGAGATTGTAGTTGTAGTCCATCATGGGAGTGAGCTTGGAGCAGTGACTACTTTACAACACACACAGGGACCATTGGAAACAAAAGTAGCCACCCTCCAGAAGGAAGGACAGTGTCAGCATGAATTCAGAGATGATTTGAGGATCTACAGCCAAGTGATGCACAATAAGGTCCAATATTGTTAATAGTTAAGGTGCTTGAATAGATTTTTTAAGATTTAATGCCTGAGTTTAATGTCACCTTAATGATTAGACATATTTGGCACAAGAAGAGGCCAGGATAGTTCCCTACTGACTCCAATGCATTGCTTTAGAAGGGCAATCTTTCACTGAAATCTCATTGTTTTCACTAAAACTTTGGGGAAATAAAAACTTTTAATGTACCTAATTCCTAACCATGATTCTAAAATAGTGAGTATCGGGTGAAGATGACAGCAGCAAGTACTCAGTACACTTGAGGACAGGCAGATTTCTGTTTGCTCATCATTCACAGGGGGATATCTCACCAGCTGTAATTTTATATGGATAATGAGCTTTCTGATTTAAAAAAAAACCTAAAAACATCTATTCTATGACTCATGACTTGTTAAAGTTATTTGTAATAAATATTACAGCTTGTTAATGTCAGAATATTGCACTGCACTAATAAATAAGTTACTAAATTATCAACTCCTATATTAAATATAATATAACCATAATAATCTATGACCCAAAAAGAAAATAATACCCAAATTAATTATTTAAACATGTTCCCGATATGACCAAATTTTAAATGATTACCAATCACATCAAAATTCATCCAATTTAAAACATATAATTTATAACAAATAAATTAAATAAATAAGATAAAGTGCAGTGGCGTCACAAGGGGGGTGCAGTAAATGTTTAGTGAATGACACATGACCTGCTTTATATAAATGTATATACATCATACTTACAATAATAATAATAATTAGGGTTGCACAGATACCAAGTACAGTACTCGGTACAAGTACGAGTACATGTACCGATACTTTTGAGCTCCAAGACTACACTAGAGAAAAATTCAAAAATTAGGAGGCAGATGTCAATTGTAAGGAGCACACGGAGCTCCTGGGATTTGTACATCTCTGTTTGAATGTACGATTTTGTTTTTATAAATAAAATTAAAAAAGGGATGCACAGATACCAGTTTTGCGAGTATGAGTACTGGTACTTGCCGAGTACCAGTACTGATACATTTTTGTCTATTGTCAAGTGTCAAGTGACAGTTTTTCTAAAACAATACAGACTAATTATTTCAGGACAGTGGTGGAGCACCAGAGCCAGGTCCCAGCTGCGACCGCTGCAACCCTGGTAGTTCTCATGAGAATGCCAAGTATCTGCACTGGTACTCGAAAAGTATCTGTGCATCCCTAATAATAATACCATTTTGTTGTAAATTAACTCACATTTGATACAAATTAGTACTAAACAAATTAAAAAGAGGTTTTACAAGACTAATTAATGACAGTTATAAAACTCATCTTAGACAAAGTGCAAATTCAATTATTGTTTGCATTTAACTAAATGGCGTACAATGTTGTTTATTCAAAATATAATAACAATTAGAATATTTTAAGGATTGTCATGCCAATTGTTCTGTTACCTGATCACCTAAACTATGTGAGCTAGTATAATCCCTCAATTTGTTATTATGCACAAAGAGCTATCACTTAGTAAAAGTAGGAATATTATATAATCTCTGCGAAAAACATAACAGCAATATTAGCAATCCCTTTGATAAAGATTACTTAACAGGGAAACATAAAACAATTGTTTTCATAGACTTTATCTTTTGTGCTCTACCACTAAGTGACAAATGTTCTGTTTGGCCTTTGAAGTGCACTTTAATTAGACTAGAATAGTTTAGAAAGACAGATTATGTTACATTGATACAATGTTACACTTTATAGTCTTTCATTGGACGAGAATAGTTTTTTTCTAATCTGTGCTATTTGTCTTACAAATGATCCTTATCATTTGATGTCTGGGCAAAAGGTTAATTCACTTTCATCAGTCCTTAACACAGGAAAAGTAACTCAGACATCCACTATATTCACTTGAGGCTGGCCTGAATATAAAAATATTGTCCTTCTTGATATTGTCATGTAATTTCTCATATACCAATCAGATCAGCTCTGGTAAGCCAAACTATTTGAAATTAATATAAATATTGAAATGTGTTAAATTACTAAGAAAGCAAAATATTGCTTTTGAAAACATGTTATTCTATGTCTTTATAAATTGCTACATGTACAAGTTCTTTGTAGGTGAAATTTTCTACTTAATAAACAAAAAACATTTTTTTTTACGTCTTAGCTCTTTTGTGATTAAACATATTGCTGTATCAAAAAAATAGCATAAACTGGACTTAAAGACCTAAAATGGACCCTTTTCAAGGCTGACCTAAAAGGTTGTTCATCTAAACTATTTTAAACCATTCCTCGTTATGGTGTCACCTAATCTGATAGCAAGACCTGTTGTATGCTAATCTGGACTGAGCCACAATGGAGTCTCATGCATGATGTCAAAGTGTGACGCTCAGGTAGACCAAATCTGTCAGTGGCTCCACCTGAACACAGATCCTTCCTTCTTTTAGGGCACCCATGTCAATCACTACCGCCCACAAACACACCTTCATTGCCGATTTGTGCATAGCCATCATAGTATGTGGCCTAGGGAGACAGGACAGCCAGGTGCAGCACACAGCCATCCACACATCATGTTGATGACTCTCAGTAGCACATGACTATGTATAATAGGTTCCAGACTGACGCCCAACGTGCTAGTGCAATGCAGCTGGCTCCTCAACGTTGACCCTCCATTTTCTTGGCATTTTTGTTGGGGGACTACTATTGTATGTCTGTTGGTTCTAGGTGTGCTGAAGTAAAGTGGGCTTCTTTCAGCCTCCCCACCCCCAGCTTTGAATTTAATTTAATAATAATGACATCTGAGCATGTTTATGTGCATGCTTTGTGTGTGTATATATCTGCAGGTCAGTAAAGTGGTCCCCCCAGATTCCCATAGCTATGAAGACACTAATCATGTCAGAAGGATTATTTAGGCTGCTATTTTTGTATAACATCACTAGGCTGTCTAGGGTAGCGTAGAACACGAGTACAACAGTACCAGGTACTTCTAATAACTCTATAGAGTTTTTGGATTTCCTTATGTTTTTGGCTTGCTTTTAAGATATTTAGCATAGTGAATTACTAAATGGCTCAATATAAAATTGTACCATATACCATCATCTTAAATGGACAGGGATTATATAGATCTATTCAAAGGTATCCAAACACAGGGTGAAATTGTTGCATGATCCAAACCCGTTTCATACACTCAAAACACAATAGCTTCAATTCTTAGTGGCTTGCGGTTAAAATCAGCTTAACACATTCCAGATGCATCATAACAAAAGGTGTTTATAGTCTTACAGACTTACAGCTTGTTCTCTTTAAAAAGGAGCCACAGCCAGAGTGCAAAAGCCCGTACCCTGCCAGCATGTTGTAGGGAAAACTCTACACTTTCCTATGTGGAAGCAGTAGTCTCCTACCCACTTACTGTGCCTTAGAACTATAGCTCTGCAATCAGCAAATATCAAGTTTCCTGCTGTTTGGATGTACCTGAAATGTATATAGAAAATTTAAACGGAAAGACTTTAACACAAAAACAGTAATCTTTATTTTAGCCACGTGGCTATAATTTTCAAATCTCATTGGACTAAGTTGAACATAGCTTTCACTTTTTTTCAAATAAGGATCCTTATTCTGGTGAATGACAGCATAATATAGCTAGTATCAGGATTCTTCGTTGGAGAATGTCATTGTTATCTCTATATACCTTTTTGGTTCTTAAACAGGCATAAATCATAAGAATTTCATCCAATATGTACTACTCAGGGTATGTATAGATCAATTATAAAAGTGGTCATCATAGGGTCTGACATTTCTAAACATAACAGTCAAAAGCCTTTGCATATTGGTACCTTTCATCTTCACAACAATAACTGTATCAGTTCAATTAATCTACTTCAATTCACATTTTGCATTAACATATTTTAGAAATAATACAAGAATATTGTATCATGATATTTTTCAGGTTCTGTTCAACAAGTGTGAACAAGCCCTTAGGTATTTCCTTTTTTTTCCTTTTTTATAAGAAACAGAGTAGAAGTAACAGAATGTAGCACAGGTGCAAGGTTAAATACTTTGAGAGGAATGTACCCTCCAGAAAAAAAAAAAACTATTACTAATATTCCAATCTGAGGCTAACAAATTACAGCAGTAATTTATAAGTCAATGTCAAATGAAATTTTTCAGTGACATAACAAATATTGGCTCAGCTTCAGAATTAGTTCATATTTCAATTCAGAGAGATAGGAAAGGATTTACTTTTATTTTTTAGTGCACCTATCTATGTAAGCAGATTAATGTCAGTTATAGTGGATGCAGCTGGAAGCCTTGCGGGTCTATTCCAACGGTTCAGGATGAGGAAGAGAAGTCACCATTTAAATTCCAACCAGCTTGCCTCAGGTGCTACTTTGATTTTATAGATGATGTGCCTACACAACACATTTTATGCTACATGACTATGTGATGCTCCATTTAGGCGGTACAGGTGAGCAGTTATGTTTTATGAATGCTGTATTGATGATGCTGCCAATGCATGCAGTTGTTGCTACTATGACTAGAAGCAGGATCTGTATCATATAGATTTAACACATGGTTTAGACAGGAAAGACAGTTGTTCCTCATTAAAACCTGCTGTTTTGATAATTGCCATGGGTATTTTACTAATATTCTTTGCAAAAGTACCAAACACAAATAGCACAAATAAACAGCAAAACTTAAATAAAATAAATAATACAAACAAAATTCCAGTTCTACCTCTATACTAAAAGCCTACACTCTCTATTACTGTAGAAAATCAAAAGATCAATCTATTTTAGACCATATATTTTGAACAGCCAAGTTGTCTTGAGTAACATGTATGATTCTTTAATACATTTTGATTTATCGTACCACTGTAAAAATACAAGCCCAAAGGGTTTAAAATAAATGGTTTGACTAGGTGTACCTAACCCTAACACTTAACCCTACTTTCAACCTAGTCCTAAAACTTAACCTAAAATGACCCCTTAAAGTGGACCTAACATAACATATATTTGTATGTACTCTTTAGTTTTGTATGTCTAGAGGAATACGCTAGGTGGTAAGCAAATTTAAGGTTAAAATATAGAGTTCAATTTTTATATTTCCCGCAACGCTTTATATACAGTGTAATTTTGTATCCTCTGTCTGTAGATGGAATGTGAATCTTAACATTAACCATAACATTAATTTTAAATGAAACAATTGCAAAAGTGTGCTGTAATTGTTTATTAATACAATAAGAGTGAGGACTTGTCTATTCAAAAGTTGACATGTTATTATTGTGTCACCTAACACTCTTAAGTATCAGTGCTGTAAATGTGATAGGCCTGTGCTTTGTTTCACCACCTTGTCACTCCACATTCCAAGCCTATTACATTGTTGTATACACTAAGAATACATCCTCAAATGTTTAGTGTCACTGTGATGTAGTAACAAAATATAGGCAGTTTTGTAATGTACTGACTTACCCAAGTAAATTTGTAAATTAAACAATAATTACACCACACTGTAAAAATGAGAATAATGTACTGTACGTAGATGACACAGTGTTATTATTATACAGCATTTATATAGTGCCAACAGTTTGCATAGTGCATTACAAAATATGTGGATAGTACAGTTACAATACAATTCCATACAAAAGGATTACAAAGACCTTTACTAGAGAGAGCTAACAAGCTACCCTTTATGCCACCTAACTACTCTTATGTGGCAAGAAGGTTAAAAAAAAATTACTCGTTCATTTGGTTTTGGTTTTATTTCTGAAACCAAATTAATGTTGATGCCAGACAAACACCAAGTTGTTCATTTACTCAGATTATACATCATAAGGACAAACAAGTAAGAGTGCATTTCCCCCCTTTAGAGAGATTCCCTCTCACATGCTGTTATATGTGCAGGATAGGAAGTGGATGCAAATCTTTACAATGGAACAAAGATGGCAAAAAAAACCTGACAAGAGTTCACTACTTTATTCACTACTTAATGAAGTCTTGGTCTTAGATATCCTTCAAAGCGGCCTTTCTCAACCAGGGTGCCGTGGCACCCTGGGGTGCCTTCTAGCTTCCTTAGGGATGTCTCAAGATTTTTGCACAACATCATGCATTTGATGCTAATTCATGGAGAGTGGGTTCCAGAGATGGATTCATTGTGTGGGGTCCCCTTTAAAATCCATACACCCCTATTTGGGACAAGGGTCTGATATGGATTTTGGAGAGGCCACACATCACTTTTTACATTTATATTTTATTACATTTTAGACTGGGGTGCTTTGAGATTTTGCATACTTTTAAAAGGTAACTTCATGACCGAATAAATATTGAGAAACGCTGCTATAAAGTACTCTTAGGTGATTTGAAATTATTCTGATGTGATTAAAAATGTGTACATTGTAAAATACCATGACACCTAAGAATAGAATACACAGTGGTGGGGTGATAATTTAAGACGTTTTGTCTTTTGTACAGTACTGCAAAATATTAAAGTATAATTAAAGTCTTTCATTTTTTGGCATATACCTATTATTAGCAAGATGTCATTCTGAGCCTGATGAAGGGGCCTGCGTGGCCCCAAAAGCACTTGCACATGAGTGGCAATATTTGTCTCTAAATGGACTTTTACTCATTACAAAAGACATTATGGTGTGTTGGTGACATCTTTTGAAAACCTGTATCTCACTGCTGCGCCATCCGTGATCACTACAAGCACCCACTGGCATCTTTCAGAGGAACTTGTCCGGTATGGAGTGCAACAAGACACCTTCTCATCAAATGAAACTCAATGGACGCATCGGATCAAGAGACATCAAATAAGGTAAGTGCTTACAGCAGTATGGGAGGGGGAACTTTAATGTCACTTTAAGCTGATTCCCTGTTTAAAAAAAAAAACACAGGTAAGATAACCTAAGTGTTTGGAACTTCGCATTAGTTAAAATGAAAAAGGAAGTGGGAATGGAAGAAGGAAGGAAGTTTCTGTCATTTGTCCGTGCCAGCCAATGTACCAATTATAACATTTCTTTATGTACAAATATTGTTTATTGTTATGGTGACATACTTTTTCCAGCCCCCAGCAGTGTGCTGGTCCAGCAGGTTGGATAGGGAGTAGATGGGTACTTTGATTACCTGCTATATCAGCTTGATTCAACTAACCCTAAGGATAAACTCTAGTTTAGCCTGCATTTACACAAATGTCTAAAATTTTAGACTAATTAACCAGACTTATTTAAATACTTTGTTAGAGCAAATTGATAATCATTAAGGATAAAATCCATGACTCTGAATTTAGGCTGTTTGGCATTTTGGAACACTGTGGGATATATACATAAAATAATCCAATCTCTTCACTTTAGATTTCCATTGCCTATTGGTTGAATCACTAAAGATTGACCTGCTTCCCTATTGGTTGAATCACTGAAGATAACCAAGAAAGTTGCACCCTGTTTATTTTCCTGGGCATTGCTGCATAGGCCTGAAAAGCATTTATCTCAGAGTTAATGGAAGTTGGATGAAGCTGACAACTGAAAGGAAGTGAAAGTGTCTCTTTGAAACAGAAGATTAATGCAGGTCAATATTCAGAGATTCCACTAATAGGTAAACCAGTGGGCAGGACCATCAAATAGACAGCGGAAATGAGCGAGCTTAGTGAGATGCTCAGAATGCTGGTATGTGTAGAAATGATGCATGATACATCCGACGTACCCATTCTCTTGTGGGATCCTGGATGGCCACCTAATTATGACATAAGTGGCCACCATTATAGATTATTTTAAGAGCTTAATTACAGTGGACACACCATGGTGATGATAAAATATTGTATTTATAATGTATTCATTATATTATTAGTATAGCTCACTTACAAACATAGCAATCTATGTTTGTAAGTGAGCTATGTTAATTCATATAATGAGTTTTATTAAGGTACAGTTGTCTTTTTTATACAAGGTACAGTTGTCTTTAAGCTTCTACATAATGGAATGTATCTTGCTGCTTTGTTCTTAATCTTCAATTTGTCTTTAAAGCTTAATTCTTCTAGAACAATACTTTTTAAGAGTGTATTGTGGAAAAAATAAGCTTCATTCTGATGTATGAATGAGCAAACTGCCTTTGTTCAGCATGGATAGTGAGAACTTGACCATGTAAAATATATTTCTGTCTGAAAGGAATAGTTTTTAATCATTACTGCTTGATGTTTTTCCCTCTGTCCTGGTGATATATCTGCTTCCACCATGGACAACACAGAATTGACTGATTAAATGAACTTTCTTTGCCCTGTAGGATCTCCAGTTTAAAGTTACACTGTACAGGTGTCTACCAATTGACTAGTTTCTGAAAGACAGGCATGCAAGAGAGTTGCATCTAACACAAAGATCTCTTTTGTTTTACATCAGTTTCTTATCCTGAGTAGACAGCTTCTTCCACAGAACATATGCTTCTGTAATAAATATCAAACCTTATCAGCCCTTGCTTGTTTTGAAACGTGCCGCCTGTTTGTAATGACAGCAAAGTATGAGAGCAGGTCCAGCTAAAGCAGCTCATGTTCAAAGCTTTGAAAATGAAACAAAGCAGACTATAGCTCTGGCAGAGTACCACCTGCTAGCAGACCTGAGCCACATACTGGATCATACATCACACGATTGTGCTGCCAGACAAAAGAAAACCTTGTTACTTCCTATAACTATCATCCTCCCATTCATTAGTTCATTGCCACTCTGTATTCATATAATCCTTTTCATGACTATAGGTTCTATAGTCATTATTAGTCACGAGTGTTAGAATACAGACAGAGGTGGCAGATCAGACATGTATAACAAGTATAAATATTTTCAAAGGAAAAAAAAATATAGCAAGTAGGTTTCACTTTATCTTAACTATATGTGTATTGTATTAATCACCTTGTGTATATAACCAGCATCAGTAATCTTATAACCTTTATTTATTTATTGGTTTAAAACCTGTACTGATTTCATAGAGTTCTTTAACATAAATTTAGCATTGGAGCTGAATTTGAGGATAGGTCAAGCAGGCCTACTTATAGTGCCCATCCACGCACTCTCATGCCAATGTCATTAGGCTGAAGACTGTCCGCTATGATATAGTGCATTCCTGGCCTTTGCATATCTGGTTGTTGGAAAATGCATTAGCAGCTTTGTCGACTGTGGTGTCAGGTTGATCAGAGGATCAAGAGAATAGAGGATCAGAGTCACTTGGTTTGTCTGAAGCTGCCATTAAAGGAGAACTATGGGGTTAAGGCTTTTCCCCATAGTTCTCCTTAGGGTAATGGGAGGACACAAACTAGCATCCTCCCGTCACCCTAGGCTCAGTATACCACGAGCTACAGCTCTCCGTATACTGAGACGCCGCAGTATACCACGAGCTGCTGCTTGCGGTATACTGAGACGCCGCAGCTGAAGCGGATCCCGACAATTGTGCCGGGATCCGCCCAGCTGCGTGACTGGCAGCTACCTCTGCCGATCTAGAGGCAGAGCCAGCTGTACCCGCCCCCCTCCCCCATCCGTTCCACCAGCCATCGCTGGCGGATCGGAGCGGGGAGGGGGGAATCCAGCCCCTCCCCTGTCACGGCAGAGAGCCGTGACAGGATCGAGAGGTGAGCGAACGCCGGTATGTGTTCGCTCACCTCCCGATCTACTGAGCCGACCTGTGACAGTCTCATTGTCACAGGTCGGCTAGAACTATGAGGTGAGTGAAAAGCACTCACCTCATAGTTCTCCTTTAAAGGGAAAAGAGTTTTTGGTCAGTTGCTGCAGGAAACAGCATGGAGGCTTCTGGAATAGGTGGGCTATAGTTGTATGTTGTGCACTCAGGGTACCTAGCATTAGCTCTAGGCAGCCTTTTACTTAGTGTCCCTCCTGCTAACAGGTCAATAAACAGAGGATATCAACACGTCAGGATGCCAGGGCTTGGCCTACTCCTTCCATCTTGTTATTAGCTAAGCTAAGTGCATGTTTCTCTGTCAACTGTTTTGTTGAAAAGGTATGTGCACATACATACTGTACATAAATACATACATACTGTTTGAAGACTTTGTCTTGTGTTAAGCAGTTTCTTGCCAAACTGTAGGACTTCTAATTGCAACTTATTGGGGGCAATTTCTTTGTAGAAGTCTCTGTCCAATGTCACTGCTCTCTCCCTCTGCTTCATCCTCCCTGCCTGGACTATGCAGACTCTATCGGGTGAGAAGATCACTTTGCCCATAGTTTTTGTATAGAGCAGGAGCCGAATGCTGCACTTAGCTCTGGCACATGGCCTGGATCCGCATGATGCTGGCATTGCGTTTAAATCCCTGGACAGTCTTGTAAAATCTGGGACAGTTTGGTGTTTTTCAACCAATAGAAGATAGTAAAATCCTACAGTTGTCATTATATTAGGAAGTTAGCCCTGGTTCCCACCTACGCACAATTTTTGCGCATTTGTACACGCGTTAGCAGCATGCAGTTATTTGCGCGTTTATGAGTGTTGTTCACATTTGTATGCACGTTTTAACGCGCGTACATGAAGGCGCATGTTTTGATTGGCAGTTTATAAACTAATGTGGGCAATGGAAGAACATGCATATAAATGCACAAAAACGCTCACAGGAATGTACAACATGCTTCTGTTGCGCGTTTTTGGGCATTTCCAATTAAGTCTATGGGGAGGAAAAGCACTTTTAACTGCCCAAAGAAGCTCCTATATCTCTTCAGGCGTCTGACGTTTTCCTGCTAGGCGTTTTTCTGCACAGGTGTGAACCAGGGCCATTGAAAATCATGGCATTTCTTGTGTTGGGCAGTTAAAAGCGCTTTTCAAACTGCTCACACACTTCTAGGTGTGAACCAGGTCAAAGGATAACTGTCCCAGTAGGTACACCTGTTAATTAACCTAAAAATAAAATAATTTACTCTCACTTCCTGTTATGTTTCCAGAAGAGGAAATTCGTAAAATTCTCACAAACAGAGACAAAGACAGAAATAAAACCTTAAACATTATCCTAACCATTCTGAAATGTATCCAATGCTACAAACATGATTTGGTCTGAGTACTCCTTTTTGCTGTTTTCACATGTACCTTACAGACCTGAAAGTTTAAAAAATATTCCTCCACACCATACATTTTCTAAAAAGCGCAGTACCTATAGAATTAAATGGTGGCGCTGTTCATTTTGTATGTACCATGATAACTAAACGAATAATTATCAAAACAATATGTTCAATAAATATACACTTAAAGTGGTAATACCACATAAAACAAAACTTATTGTCAACAATCCCTACTAAATTGTGAAAATCAAAGATAAACAATGCTGTAGCTGAAAAACTTAAACAAAAAACCTTTACTGCTTCACTTAGGTAGTAATAGTGTCCTAATTGTGTTCATTATATGTGTGCAGGTGTGTGGGTGAAGGGTTAATATATTTGTTGTTTCATTTTAATATAAAGTGTCAAAATTTTCATATTAGAGCTTCCTGGAACACGGGCACCTGTCCTGGTGACAATGTTAACATACAGGTCTATTCACTAAAGGGGGAAGAGTTTGGAGAAGGCAGGAGAAGTGAACAATCTAGGACAAAATAGCCAATTTGGAAAAATTCTCCAATTCAGCTCACTTTCCAGTTCAGCTATGTTGTCCTAGATTGTTCCCTTCTAATGCCTTCTCCAAACTCTTCACCCTTTTGTGAATAGACCCCATAGTCAGCAATAAAGGGCTGATTGAGGTTTTAGCTTTCTCCCACGCTACTGTTTTCATTGTTGCTCTGTCTCAGCTTGAGATATTTCCTCCACTTTCTATAGTTGTCATCAGTGCAGGAAGTGCAGAAGAAAATCTCACTCATAGACACTCGGATAGCAATAATAACCTGACAATTTTGTTGAATCTGGGACAGTTTGGTGTATTCCTACCAATACAGAACACAGGGGAAAATCCTACAGTTGTCATTATATTAGGAAGTGCAGAAAAAGTCTCCCTCATAGGCACAGACAGCAATAATCACCTGAAAAACATTCCAACGCTTTCCCCTCTACAGTATAAAACTTTTTTATCATTTTTTTCCCTCATCTTTGTTCTTTACCATTTTAAAAGAATTAAGAGTGGGCGTGACTTGGATGACCTTGAGTGTGCACACACCCTAAACACACTCCTGCTGAGACCTGCAGTAATAAACACACTCCAATATCCCACTCCAGAACAATGGGCAAAGGGAACGGAATGCCCAAGACCCGCCTACCAGATGCAAACCTGAATTCAATCCCCTGGCATCAATAAAGAATTATTTTAACCTTAGACATTCTAACGTGCAGGACGCTTTTTAAGCTGGCATTCCCTCCAGTAAAGTCATCTGCACGGTGGGTGAGAACACATATCCACCAAACCTCTCCTTGGCACTTTACAGAGTTCCAGACTCAGCTGCCAGTGCCAGCAACGGATTCCATAGAGACGGCTGCAAAGACTCTCTGCCTGTGCTCCTGGCCTTAACATTCACCCAGAGGTAGGAGACACAGCAGGTTGGGGTGCTCCTCGCCATTTCCATACACACTACACCCCCGCACACTACACATGCTCCTCCTAAGCACTTATTCAGTCTTTCTTCCCACAACAGATATGTCTCACCAAATGCAGGGCAACCTCCATGGACATCATCCTAGCAGTAAGACATTTACCCACCCTTCATATGGCTAGGCCTTGATCCAGAAGTCCTCACTATAACACCCCAGGGGCACCCCAGACTCACACACTTTCTCTGAATATGAGGACTTTGCCTCTTAAAAGGAATATACCTGTCACATACCTACTAAAAGAGAATGTTGCCTTTTAAAAAAAAAACATTTTATTGAGTTTCCAGTAAAGTATTAAATGCCAAAGCATAACAAAAGAACAATCTCATGTCACACGTCCATAAAAGAGACAAATGCAGAAAAAAACAAAACAATAAGAAATAACACAATTGTGAAAAGGTAGTACAGCAATATTCCCTGATCAGATAGCTGTCGATCAACATACATTCGAATGGGTGTTAGGTCCAAATATTATCTCAACTAGCCAGGGGTATAATCCTCTGGTACCTCTAACCTTCCCAAGGTGTTATCAAGCCTCCTTTCTAGGTACCATTTCGTGAGTCGAAAGGGATATACTAGCGCATATAGTTCTACTCCTGAGTAGTTGTGTAGTATGAGGGGTTCCCATTTCATAAAAAAGATGGAGGAGCACTTATCAGGATCTAATGTGGCCTCCAGCCTCTCTTTCCACATCAAAGATGTCAATGTTGGGGTGTTGGTGGTTGCACAGAGAGCCAGTGATGCATAATTAAACGTTTTGCCAGCAGCAGAGCTACATATAGCCATTGTTGTGTTTGTCTACTGGGTGAGGGTACTGGTTTCCAGTAACTAAAAAGACAGAGCCAGGGTTCACGGAGTAGGGGCAGTTCCATTATATCGGGCAGGTATGAGAGTGTTGAGTCCCAGAAGGTGATTATATGTGGGAATATGTGGGAAAAATGTGGGAAATGTAATCACTGTAACTTCATTGCGGAAGGGACTATGGTTCCCCTACCAAACAATCCAAAACAATGGCGATTGAAACATTCTGTAACATGCCAAACCAACAACGTCATCTATATGATGAGTTGCAAATGTGGAGCATATTATGTGGGCAAGACCTTTAGAAAACTGTGGAATAGGATATATGACCATACATACCTAATTAAAAATGGGAAACTTACCACCCCTATTAGTCGACATGTGGGACTACACCACAAATTTAACCCATCTGTTATTAAATTCCACGTCCTAGATCACATTCATGAGGATAAGAGAGGTGGAGACATTGATAAAAAATTATTACAGTCCGAAGCTTGATGGATTTTCAAACTAAAAGCCAATACTTACCCGGGGTTGAATGAGGTGCTCAGTTACAAACCGTTCCTTTGAGTAACTTAACATTAAAACTAGTATTGGAGACAGCCCAACAAAACTTTTAAAAATACTCATAAACATACAAACTAGCCCATAAAAGAGAGCCAAGAATAGATACAGGAAACACTGATCGTATAATTCTATCTTAGTAATTAGGGGATAATCGAACTATGATCATGTTGCTCGTACAGATCAACTTATATATCTTTATGTCCGAGGACGATCAGATAGGACCATAGGATAGCGACTATATAATTGGATCTATATCTAGAACACAAAATCAATTAAATTAAAGTACAAATTACTTCTTGACATCACTTACCTATCCAAGTGATTTAACATTTGGATAGATAGGAAATGAACACCAATGAGGCGGATAGATTAACATGGACTTGTATAAAGGGAGAGTTGGCGTGGGGTCACTCCAGCGGGGATCACTACGGAGGCACGTAGCCAGCCACACACCATCAGGTAGGACAATCATGTTTTTTTGCTATTTCTATGTATGCACAATGATGAATAGAGGACGAACCGGAGGGTCATTGGGACATACCCATGCTATTGACTCGGTTAACCATAGGGACAGAGGCAAACTTAGCTTCATACCTGGGACATAATATCAGGAAATATGTTTATAGGATGAAAGAAATTTATTCACCTTTTTTCAGCTATGGGATATGGAGAAAAGAAACACTAGTAATACGTGTTTTGCCAAGAGGGAGGGCTAACAAAAACATGGAAGATCTATATAGTCTTCACTTATAACAACTAGTATATACTAGTGATTTACCAAGGATTGCAGAATCCAATTATCTTTACACTACACAGTCACCACATTAATACATACATGCCATGGGACACTATTTATTTATATATACACCATCATGGTCACCAACGCTGTATTCAAGTATCCACACATGCAGCACATGCAATCAATAATACACACACACTTTACAATACCATGGATTCCCTCCTCCTCCACCACGTCGCCCCTTTTTTTCCCTTCTCCTCCCCCCTCCCCCTTTTATTTATTTTTGATAGATATGCAATTTGATGTTTATGGCCGTGTGTTAATTTGTTTCCATACACCGCTTTTTTTCCTTCATTTTCTTCACCCTCACCAGTCTCTTCCACTCTTCTCTTTTTTTTTTTTCATTTATCACTCATATATGATATGGACACCTAGATTCATATAGAAAACATATAAACATATATGCACTTGGGTAAGGTAGAAACACACCACTCACAACTTGCGTGGATCTTACACATATTCAGAGTTTATTGGGCTTATTGGGTTTATTGAGCAATTGAAATAAATTCACATCAGAAGCACGGACAATAGATGACAATTATTATATATATGCCCCACTCCCTCTATCCAATAGTGAAATCAAAATAGAACCACACTAATACCCAGTCGGGTCTTTCACTTATGGTAGCCTCCCAGTGAGGCCGGCTGGATGATTGGATGCCATCTCTCCCTATATGACCCTGGGGTCCCGATTGTGACACAAAGAAGATCGTGGAGGTGGTTTTTGGATTTATTCGACTTCCGCTCTTTCGATTCTCCAAGTGCCTCCCTTGCCTCACAGACAAAATCTGCATGGTGAGTACCGGATAATTAAATTAAATTAAAGTAAAGGAGACTGATGGCATGTAACAATTGTTGAAAATAGATCATATATACAAATGCAATAATGCCTACTTAGAGATGTCTATGACTATAAACCAATGTATACCTCAACAAAGATTTTTTTTACTGATAGATCCACTTATTTTTGGGTCCCCTGATGAAGCCGCTGGCGAAACGCGTCGGGACCTATTAAGCTAAGCCCTCAAAGGGACTATTATAAATCTGTCAAACTTGTGATTAATGTTATGCCTTATATCCTGAATAACTCGGATCACACAAATATGTATGTACTAAATTGATGTCTATACAAACAAAACCCATGCAATGTTTTGTTAGATACATGAACTGTTCTGTTAGATATATGAAATGCATCGTTTTTATACTATATAAAATAAAAATGTATTATATATTTTAGCACATTTATCATGGCTATTTAATTGCACCCCTCCGGAAACCCTATCTTTTTTCTTTTTATTACCAGGTGATTATATGTGGACAGTCCCAAAGACAGTGTTGGAGAGGGGCCCCCTCCAGGCTATTTGGGGCAGGCTTTTAAGTATGGGCTTGGAGCCTTTATTTTATTTAAAAAATCAAAGGCATAGTAGGCTTTGTGGAATATCCTAAAGTGGGTCTCCCTCCACTGTTCATTCGGTGTGCATCTCCTAATTTTCTGACACCCCTCCAGTATAGCGCACTCAAAGTCCTCTAGGGGGAAATCCTTCCTCCATTTAAAGAGGGAGGTCCTTGCTGGCTTGGGGATAAAATAAGAGTTTAGAAGGGGATATCATTTAGATATTGAGCTAGGAGCCGAGGATGAAGCCTTATCTAATTCAGTAGTATGAAAAAAAGTGCCGGATAGCGTGGTCTCGCTGCGCCAATAGTGGGTCAATTGGATATGCTGAAAATAGTGATGGGACGGTAGTTTAAATTTCGCTCGCAATTCTAGGAATGACAGAGATCTATGTGTATCCGAGTCAAATAGTTGAATCACCTTGTGTAGACCCTTTGCTTCCCAGGTGGCAAATATTTTGTTGTTTGATCCTGTGGGAAGTGGGGGTTATGTTGTATGGGGACATGCATCGACACATATGGGTGTAACCCCGCCTTCAATCTGTATTCTCTCCACGCAACCACCGTGTCTCTAATCAAGAACTGACAGGTAAGAGATCTCAGACCCTGCAGAGCCCACTATAGAGAGTCTATGGTGGGCTCTGCGGGGTCACTCTCCACTGGGGCTCTGCAAGTGGCATGACTAGCAATCACGGGGCTCCATACAAAATTTTGCTATGGGGCCCTGTGATTTCTAGTTACGCCCCTGACCAGGGGGATGCCATTTCGGCTTCTAGGCCATGGTTGGAGTAGCATGATGTGCCCAGGAGCCAGTCATATGCATGCCATAAGAGGCATGCTAGATTGTAAGCCCGTATGTTAGGGAGCCCTAACCCACCTTCCAGTTTGTGGATTTGCAGTTGGCGGTATGAAATACGAGGGCGCTTAGATTTCCATAAGAGCTTGGTAAACGCTTGGTCTAGGATTCGAATATTGGTATGTTTCAGCAGTAATGGAATGGTCTGGAGGGGGTAGAGCAATTTAGGGAAGCTCATCATTTTGACGACATGGAGTGTAAGCCAAATTTTTCTAGGATTGATAGGACTTGGGGAACATCTTCTCCCACCCTTGATGTAAAAATTAGAAGGGGCCACGTTTTTACGCAAGACGCTAGATGAAACCCGATCCTCGGCCTCGGACAATACCGAGTTCATATCTCCCCCAATCATCTTGTTCGCCACCGCATCCTGTAAAATCAAGGAGGATAGGGAGCGAAAAAAGTCACCAGGTGGAGAGTTCGGTGCATAAACATTGTATATTACATACACTTCTCCCTCAATGGTAATATGGATTTTCAAGAGACGACCCTCCGTGTCGTTGTCTGTGGAGAGTATAGTTTACGAGAGAGCCCTGTATTTATGCAGGTGGTGGAGATCCGCCTGTTGCAGGTGGGTATCCTGTAAAAGGGCAATGTGGGTCTTTAATTTAGCAAGATGTTGCAGTACTCTGGTACGTTTCTGGGCTGAGCGTAAACTCTTCAAATTGCATGTAACATTAATCGTGGAGGATATAGCTATAGTGAATAGGATTGAAGGCGGGTTTATGACATCCGTGCACATGGCTCTCCGGCAACCAGCATACACAGTGGCCAAGCATAGGTAGTATTGGGCACAAGTATAACACACCCCTTGGGTCAGCATAAGTTAGCAATACAGTGAGGATCAGAGGTAGACAAGTTCCTGAATAGCGTACAAAATAGGTCTGTGGTTTACATGCATGCAATAAATCTCAAGCTATGGACATGAGCAAAATTAACAGAATCAAACTTAAATAGAAAAAAATTACAAAACATTAACATTAACCACTTGACTTCCGCGGTGTTAAACCCCCTTCCCATCCAGGCCATTTTTCAGTATTCAGCGCTGCGATACTTTGACTGGCAATTATTCAGCCATACAATGCTGTACCAAAATGAATTTTATATCCTTTTTTGGGGACAGATAGAGCTTTACACATCCTCCTGGAGGCGACCCACCCAGGATCCGCAGACCCATAGTAGAGTGAAT
Source organism: Nanorana parkeri (assembly GCF_000935625.1). Classification (NCBI taxonomy): domain Eukaryota; kingdom Metazoa; phylum Chordata; class Amphibia; order Anura; family Dicroglossidae; genus Nanorana; species Nanorana parkeri. Next base: position 130,991 of record NW_017308523.1, read on the forward strand.
CAGCCCAGCGGAGCAAAAGATGGGCGAAAAAAAAACACTAGTCATAGCACTCCCTTTTTTCCTACAAGTCGTGTCTGGATCAAAAAAACACTTTTGTATTCGGGACCATGAAGATGGAGGGCCAATGAGGCCAGAGCCATATGGTATTGAGAAAGAAAAAAAGTCAAAGACAATAATAAAAATAATAAAAGTAAGAGCACCGAGCATAGTTACGTGATCGGGCGAGGTCCACGATTAGTACCCCCGGAACAAGGAGGCGGGTGCCAAACATGTGGCACCCAACAGCGGTTAAAGTTGCCAAAATAATGTTGGAAAAAGTAAGGAAAACAGGTAGGTCAAACGTGGGGTAACTCTGGTAGGCTACCATGAAGACAAGCTGCCTTAGTTGACAGGGAAACAGCCAGGACTAGGGCGCGTCACTCCTCGGTGGATTCAGGGGAGCTCACCAAGTGTAGAGCCCGGGTCGGGGAGGATCTACGTTGTCGCTTGCTCCCGGAGTGAGAACGTTGATCAAGGCCCGTTGAGTCAGTTGGTTCGAGGAATAAAAGGGCGTCTTGCAGCGATGTGAAAGTATGACGAATGTGAGCAATTATGTTGCGCTTGGTAGTGAGCAATATTCTTTACTGTATCATCTTACTGTGTTTCCATCTCAATGGAAATGTTTGTTTATATTTAAGTGAAAAATAAATAAAAAATAAATAAATAAATTGATAGATAAGATGGACAAAAAAATCGTAAAATAGTGGGAAATATGTATAATAGAGTTATTAAATTAATAAATTATAAACTGTGTCTGTGTTTTATTCAATATTTCGTTAGTAAAATATGTTGTGATGTGACAATTAAAAAACAATATTCTGTGATTAGACTCTCGATCCAACGTCTGTATGAATTACATGTGCATTCAGATTCAAAAGGTTGATCTCATCACTCGATTGGTTAATTCCAATTAAACAGCTATTCGATTCAGAGTGACCGATAGTGATGATAACTTACATAAAAAACATTTATCATCGCCCCAAAAGGAAAAAAACAAAAAAAAGACAGTGTCTCTATATTAGGCGTGGATTGGAGTTACACCAACGATTCTTTCAATCAAAGAGGCGTTTAACTCTTTCACTCAGAGAAGGAGAAAATGAATGAAAAACCATGTCGAACCCATGCGGAAAATGCATAGTGACACAGTGACAGGCCAAAAAAGGAAAATAGTAGAGTTTCAATCCAATTTCAATAAAAGGAACTTTAAAATAAGGGATTTCATTTCCTGTAAAAGCATGCACGTCACATATATGCTGGAATGCCCCTGTGGACTCCAGTATATAGGGAGAACAACACGAGAACTCAGAATTAGGATAAGGGAACATATAAATAATATCAAGAAAGGAAAATTAAATCACAGCGTGCCAAGACATTTTAAAGAAAAACATGAATGTAATCCTAAGGGAATAAAATTCATAGGTTTTAGATAAGATAAAAAAAACACTGGAGAGGGAACCACATGAAGAGGGAGGTCTCCAAAAATTAAACAAAATGACTCTTTCTCATGGAGACTATGACCCCAAAGGGCTTAAATGCGGAACTAGACCTGAATTGTTTTTTGGCTGATGATTAGACCACATCTGAACTTTTGAACAAAGAATAATCAGAATGACCTTAGTGTTCGGTACGAATATGTCTAAAAAATGCACAAGAGTGAGATTACAACGTACAGTTCTTATGAATTTATATAAACACCCACTAGATATATAGGTCCTAAAGTAAAATTCTCCCAAATCTAACTCTTCTAGTGATCTCTTTTATAACATTTCATTTTAATCATTTTAATCATAATATTTTAATGATAATAATTTTATATATTAATATTTTAAAATTATACAATTTATATAAATACTCTTCTATCAAATATACAAATACCCCCATCACCTCCTAAAGTAAACATAAAAATACAAACAATATATGGTTTACCCCCTCTCTCCCGATATCTTCCTCACCGCAGAAGATGAAAATAATTTAACAACATGTAAAATACATCATGATCCCATGAGAGCGCAGATACAAAACATCAATACTTTTGAACTACGTATGGGAGATAAATTAATCGTCATTAAAAAGATTCACCCTTGTAAAGAACTGGGACACTTACTACGAATTTTATCTATATTGAATAATATGTACAAACTACTAGCGATATTCGATAGACTTCATTAGATTTCCCAAGGGGTTAATGTTAGGTTTCATGCAAAAGGAACTGGTTTTGATTTGCCATTGGTGTTGAATGGAGGGGAATATATGATGATATATACCCTATATTCGATCTAAGGGAAGAATAAATATGAATGTGGGTAAATATCACCTAATAAAAAGGGACATATTGATCAACTTAACCTCGCTTGTTCAATACATTTTATATACACTTAAGTGTTGGAATTTTTATATTTTATCTTATTTTTAATTGCTAGAATATAGAGACATACACAGGTATATACACGCTATGGAAAGAATCCTATGTGTCTATACTATAAGACATACACTCCTTTTATATATAAAAACTAAGATTGCTATTTTATTTGAGATGTTACTGGTCGCTTCACAGTGTATGTATTTCAGGACGTTTTTAGTATATAGTATATGTAGTAATTTGTGCACTGTAGGATGTATGTTTTCTCTTGGCAATAGATATATGTATATACAGATATATATATATATATATATGTGTGTATATATATTTTTTACTTTTAATTATGAATATATGTTTTTAACTATTAAGATACGGCACCAACCCCAATAGGAATCACGATGTGAATTACTGGGTAACATACAGAGGAATATATGCCCAGGTAAAACAATTTGATTAAATTAATTGATGAATTGAATGAAATCTCAATTGATTAGATGATATAAGTTCCGGTGTCAGATGGGAAGCAATACCCTTTTGAAAAGGTCAAAGATTGACGAAACGCGTCAAGGGGACCCGCTGATTCCTTTCTGACATACTGGATAGACCTTCAAAGGCTGGGCGCCGTCTACACCCACATGCGAATTTTATTCAACCCATTTCGTAAGTGTAATCATTTATATTTGGAATAAAGGACTTTCGTGACTACACTTAGATCTGCTTTCTCTCTTGTGTCCTTTTCCCCGTCTTCCTCCCTCGGTTGGACTGCTCCTGGAGGGCGTTCAACACCGGCATCAGAACCGAGTGCTGACCGATTGGAGGAGAGAGAGAAAATAAAGATTTCGGGGACTTATGGATTGAAGACAAAGTAATAGACACTTTGTTCTTTGTTTTTTGGTTTTCGTTTTTTTGGTTTTGGTTTTTTGTTTTTCATTCATTTTTTCCTTCTCTGAGTGAAAGAGTTAAACGCCTCTTTGATTGAAAGAATCGTTGGTGTAACTCCAATCCACGCCTAATATAGAGACATTGTCTTTTTTTCGTTTTTTCCGTTTTGGGGCGATGATAAATGTTTTTTATGTAAGTTATCATCACTATCGGTCACTCTGAATCGAATAGCTGTTTAATTGGAATTAACCAATCGAGTGATGAGATCAACCTTTTGAATCTGAATGCACATGTAATTCATACAGACATTGGATCGAGAGTCTAATCACAGAATATTGTTTTTTAATTGTCACATCACAACATATTTTACTAACGAAATATTGAATAAAACACAGACACATTTATTAATTTAATAACTCTATTATACATATTTCCCACTATTTTACAATTTTTTTGTCCATCTTATCTATCAATTTATTTATTTATTTTTTATTTTTTTCACTTAAATATAAACAAACATTTCCATTGAGATGGAAACACAGTAAGATGATACAGTAAAGAATATTGCTCACTACCAAGCGCAACATAATTGCTCACATTGATCACGGTTATACACAGTGTTGCAGCTGGTGATTTCACACATCTTTTTTCCAGCGCAACTAAATTGGCTAAAGTCTGAAAGTGGGACGAGTCCCGTCCATGGCCTGCACGCTTAGAATCGCCGGGTAAGTCAGGGAGAAGCGCACTTTCCGTTGGTGTAGGATCTTGCAAATCTTGGAAAAAGCCTTCCTCTTACGGCTCACGTCTGCCGAATAGTCAGCGAATAGCAGGATGTTTACGCCATTTAAATGAATGCTCGTGCCATTCCGATATGCTTTGAGAATGTCTGATTTATCAACATATGAAAGGTATTTCACGATCACTGGACGAGGACGAGAATATTTCTGGTTCTGTGAGCCCAGACGATGGGCCCTCTCAACGATGCAATCACGGGCAATTCCCAGGGCTTCTGGAAGAAGATGTGAGCAGAGGTTGGGCCGGTCTGCAGGTTGGTATGATTCAGGCAGGCCCACTTTGCGCAGGTTATTTCTTCTGGAGCGGTTCTCCAGGTCCTCCAGCTTAGTGGAGGTCGTTTGGTGATGTCTGGCAAGTTCTTTGATGCGAGAGTTGGCGGACACCAGCTCATCCTCCAAGAGGGAGACTCTGCTTTCGACCTCCGTCACACGGTGTGCTTGGGCCAGGAGCTCATGGCGTAGTGACTGAATGCCCTTGGTCAGGGCCGGATTTACTCCCCTGACGCCCCAAGGCCAGGTTCCACAATATGCCCCCCCCGCGCCTCCAAGCCCCCCTCCCTATCAATTGAGAATGGCAACCAGAT
>NW_017308523.1:135695-146084 GCF_000935625.1 Nanorana parkeri
TATTATTGTTTATTTTTTATAATTATTTTCTTATTATTTACTTTTTAATCACCTTTTTATTTTTTTATTTAATATTTTTTTTTACATTTTTTTTTAAATCAATGTCTGCATCGGAGTCTGTCGGTGAGACCGGTTGAGAGGCCTCCATGGCTTCCATCAGGTTTCGCGCGCCTGTCTTCCCGGTGCAGAATTCCGATCGTGGTTGGCCACGGGTTCGGTCAACAAACTTATCCATCTGGATAGATTAGGTGTGGTGGCTACCCGTGTCCCGTGTGGCACTCGGTGACAGCTCTGGCTGGTATAAATGCAGATTTGATAGTCCCGATGGTCCGGAGCTCCTAACACGTGCGACTTGCTCTGCAGGCGCCGGAACCGGAAGTAGAATGTTGCCTTCCAATCAAAGAAGAAAACCTGCAGCTCTGAAATCAGTTCCCTCCAGAAGGACCTGTACCGCCCCTTTCCAGGGGTCGAATCATTGAAGAGCAACCTACAAACTACCAAATATAATTTCAGTGAACTGAAGGAGAGGCCAATCTTTGAGGGTATGGTTATCCGGGACCTCCAAAGTCAAGCAGAGGAGCTAGACCACTGGGAACAAGGAAATAATAAAAGGGTTAGGGGTGTTCCAGAGGCAACTCAGCACCTGCACGTCATACCTTAACCATCTTAAATACCATTCTGTGCTGTCTGACTGCTCAATGTATTTTTTTTGCTGTTCCCTACTAGTGATGTATACAATTTCTTAGTTACCAGTTTTTATTTTGCTTATGGTCTACTACTACTACAAGACCATTGTCTCATGCCTCTGCAAAACCAGTCCTTTCGAAGTCATCTTTTTTCCCTTCATCCAAACCCACCCTTTCCTATTTAACCATTTACAGTGGTTTACAAATTATTCATTTTTTGTTGTTGTTTTATGCTGTGTTACTTCTTCCTTACTCATCTCCCTCTCTTCACCCGGTTTCCCTTTACCCCAGTGTGTTTGGCCATGGTAAACCAGAGACCACCTACACGCTACCCTCATTCCTGCCCCATGCATGACAAGACCATCTGCACAAGTGAACCACCTGTGTACTACCTCTTGGGTGCCATGCCTAAAATAGTAACGTTAAACATGAAGGTACTTAACTCTAATCTGAAATGTAAACTAGCACTTCCAAAAATGTAAAACATTTGCAGGTCGATATCTGCATACAGGAAAACCACTTTGATAAGAAGTTGTCTCCAGATGCTTTCCACATAGATATCTAGCTTCCAATCATAAGAAAAATTTGCAGAGCTTAATTCCACCTACTCAATTTTGTCACAGATGATAGGGACAGGTACTTTATACTAAAATGCCAACTAGGTCCTATGGAAATGTAAATATGTAACATATACAGTAAGCCCCTAATAACACCTATCTTCTTAAATCACAACTTGAGTCAAAGTTATTTGAAGTCGAACCTAAACTGACATAGACTCCCGTACTATCTTTACTGAAACATGTTCTGCACATCAGACATCATTTCGAAAAATTTGCAGTTGGCAAGTCAGAGAACACATTTGTTAGACTTCACCACCTGCACTATGACAGTGAAAAATAGCGGACAACATTCTAGCTCACACCCTTAAGGAACACCACTCACACTTTCAGCTCCACATTTCTAAGAACGAAGCCTTTCTGCTTAACATGCCCCTCTTCCCCCAACAATGCAACATTTGAAAAGCCACTATGCCTACATATTAACTTCCTTAATGTCCTGGAATTAACATCACTTTGACCTACAACTTCTTATATGGCGCTCCCAACCCCCCCCCCCTTCCTCTTCTGTGACACTTCTCAAACATTCCAGAAATAGAATCTATCTATCTTGCTTCTAGGTCTCGTGGCATCAGTAAAAATGTCCATTCTTACAAAACTGCTCTGCTTGTTTGAGACCCTGCCAGTCTTACCAACATTGGGATAAGGTACATTGTAAAGGGGAGGGGGGCTTTTCCCCAACTTTGCTTTGCTCATCCCTATATGACAGATGTCCAGAACAGCTATGCACAGTACATGGTTCAGTCCTGGAGCAAGCATACATTTTGACAGATGGTTTGATAATTAAGACGGAAACCGGCTTTCTTTTTGCTGCAATACAAGAGATGTACTCTCTATCCCCCACAGCTTTTTTTTATTTAAACCTACAAATATGCCACTTTACTTACACCCTAAAACTAATATTTATTCCCAGATAATTTTTGTACAAGTCATTCTGAATTGAGAAAGCTGGTTGGATGGCCAGTGAAACGTCTTCAAGAAAAATACAGCAAGTCCAGTTGCATTGACTTACTTTTTACAGATATCACTGGACCTAGCTCCTCCAGATCAAATTAAGTTGTTGTTTTTTCACACCCTCAAACATAACTTAGCACTTAAGGGACATATAAACATGTATACTGTACACCTAGATGTACCCTTTAATGTCACACATCCCACTCAAAAATTAATGCCCAGTAGTCTTTATGTGCTAAATCCCTTCAGCTCCATTACCTATGGACTTCTCATGTGCCACATGGCTGTACCATGTCTGTTTACCTACTTTAGGTGCATTGATGTCTTTGGTGCTTTGTAGTGTCTGATTGCTAATGATGATGTCACAGTTTTCTTATGTTTGTATGTTTTATGAAAACCTCAATAAAATAAACAATTACTTAAAAAAGAGTAAAAATAGTAAAATACTTAGAATTGGAAGTGATATTTTAAAACATTCTTAGATATACATTAGTGTCTTACTGCAGATAGCTGCACATATGTTTGCAAAGCTTTTCATTTGTAGTAACACATTTATTTATTTAAGATTTTATACCTAGCATCATGTTTGATAAGCTGTCTTTATTTAAAAGATTTTCCATTAAGGTTTTATGTCTCACAATGTAAAAGGAATCAGTAGGTGAGACATTTAGATAACAAAACACTGCCATTTATTGGGTTTGCTATATGGAATCATGAATTCCTACTAGTCCTCCAGGCTTTGGTGACAAAAAAAAAATTGAGTAACTTAGAGGAAAAGCTATCAGTTTATATCCATCCACCTGAAACAAACCCCTGGGGCTGGGGGCTAGATGTGTGACAAGCTGACCTGTGTAATATTTGTCCACAAAAATGTTTTACTAGCAAGAAACAGTGACTTGCCAGGCATTTATAACCTTTCAAGAGAGGTTTCAAGAATCTTTTATAGTGCTTTTTTTCAAGTATGTAAGAAACTGTTTAGCTCTCAATACTTTTTTTTGCTTCACTAAGTGATTATGTATTTAATATTATTGTTGTTATTATTATTATTATTGTAATAAACAAATACAGTCATATTAAACAAACAAAGAAGCATGATTTTACATGTGGGCAACACATGTGTGTGACCTACCTCATCATGTTAAAAAAATACATTCATTTATAAACAATTTTTAAAAAAGGTATGGTTTTGTCAAATGTTCTTGTTTGTTAAATAAGACCAATAGGTATTATTATGACCTGAAGGACACGTCACATTCTAGGAGCCATGCAGAAATCCTAACAATACAACTTTATTCATCTAAGGACTTTTTCACATTTTGCCCATCTGTAGTCTCAGGTCTGCACTTTGGCATCACAGGCCAACCTAGCCAAAATCTAATCTGACAATTTAATGAGTATCCGTAGCCATTTATTTTGATCAAGTGGAGAATTTAGCAAAACTCCTGTCAATGTTATCCATGCACTATTCTATACAACCCATTGTATAGATGCACTGATGATGTTCAACAAGCTTGAATTAGCTGTATTCAGTTTGCAATAATTATAATATGAATACATATGAGATTAGCAAGTGTTGCTCTGGATTTTTCTTGCCGGTGCTAAGAGTATGAATGGGGGAGCTCAAATCCCAATCCTTAATCCCAAATTAAAATAAAAGCAGGCATAGCATATCATACCACATTTGAAAAATGCTGTGTTAGAAAATTAACAAAGGAGAAAGGAAATCCACCGCACATGTAACGTTATCTAAAGGACAGCATAGCAGTAGCCACCCAACTGCCCTCACACAAATCTGTCCACCAGAGAGTGGCAGAGTCACAGCGATGAGGTGCTGCACTGACTGATTTACTTTCTGTGGGTAAATTTCATCTTAGGATATTGAGGTATGCATGTTTCTTACATTTTAATATTGCTGATATCCTGCATCCTCTTACAGCTTGTCCTTGTTCAAATGCACTTCATTGATAACAGGCGACATGTTTTGTTCACAGGACATATTTCTTAATTGTTGATGGTTGCAATTGTTTTTTAAAAGCCTCTTTACAGCCTGTCCCTGCCCACCTGTCCCCCGTGCAAAACCCCTGCCTTTCATTTTTTAGGCCTGCCTGACATTTTTTTAAAATAAAGAGATGAGGGGGTTGCCTAAATTTAATGGCAGCGATGGCAATAGGGGGATAAACATGTAATGAAGTGCAGTCTAATCAGGGTAAACTTGCTTCATAGCTTCAAAGTGCAAATAATGCAAGGGTGATCCACTGATTCAGATAAGATAACTCAGAGTTCATCATAAATCAGTGCTCCAAAAAGAGAAGAGTATGTCTACTCTACCTCAACTCACTTCACCAGTTGAAACTAACTCACTGATTCAAAATGACTTAGTGAATAATAAGCAGGTGATAAAGAGCATTGATATAATAGTTGCAAATATAAAACTGCATTATAAAGGCATCAATTCCTCCCCAGGATCATCAGGAACACCACACTGACAGTTCTATATGTGAATGTGTCTGTCACAATATATCATGAGGTCACAATTCTATAGCCCCTCTGGAGCCCAACCTGAACCCTAGTTGTTCGAGGTTCACTGAATGGCTTAACTATGGGGATGAGGCCCTTGTGCCGAGGGCATGTGGCCTGGTGTAGGAGGGAGGGGGGCCCTCGCTCACCCCCCCAATTCTGGCCCTTTTGGGGGTGGGGTTCCTCCTTAAAATTCCTACCAGACCTTAAGGGCCTGGTATGACTTTAAGGGGGAACCCCACACACTTTTTTTTGTTTTGTTACATGGGGTCCCTCCTTAATATTCCTACCAGACCTTAAGGTCCTGGTATGACTTTTAGGGGGGAACCCCACACACTTTTTTTTTGTACATGGGGTCCCTCCTTAATATTCCTACCAGATTTTAAGGGCCTGGTATGAATTTTAGGGGGAACCCTACACCGTTTGTTTTTTTTAAATGGTCCCTCCTAACATTTCTACCAGACCTAAAGGGTCAGGTATTGTTTGGGGGGGGGGGACTGCACACTTTAAGAGCAAAAAAAAAAGTCATTTTTTTTTAGAAATGTCAGTTTTGCTGCAGCAGGTTCTATACATCCTACAGATCTGCCACTTCACAGGCAGGTTAAGGGGGGCCCCCAGGCACGATATTTGAAGGATTTTTTCATTTTTTTTCTTACCCTTTAAAGGAGAACTATGAGGTGAGTGCTTTTCACTCACCTCATAGTTCTAGATAAACCAATCATTTTTGCACAATAATCCTCATGGTCCACATTGCTGGAGGCGTGGCAAGGGCTTGTCCTTTGCCTACATATTTTGTGCTATAATGGGTCCCTCTTTCCCATTTCACAAAGTTGGGAGGTATGATCTTAGTAGTTCACTTCCCATGATATCTGGGCAAGAAGGAATACTCAAAATTACATTTTAAAGTGGTTGTCTTCACTTCCCATGAAATCTGTGCAAGAAGGAATGCTCCAAATTACATTTTAAAGTGGCTTTCTATCAGCTTATACAATACATTTTAAAGAATAAGTGGACTTCCAAAGAAGGTGCTCTTACACTTTTTGACCTCTCCCACCTAACAGACCCTACCCACCCGCTCCATAGATGCATACTTACCAAGATCTGGCACCCAGGGTCTCCTGTGTTTACTTACATCCTACCAGGGGCGGACTGACCATACGGGCAGTCGGGCACCGCCCGAGGGCCCCATGGCCAAAGAGGGGGCCCGTCACCGACCCCTGTGCCCTTTTCAGCCCGCATGGAAGAGGATGCGGGTTTGTGAAAGCGGCAACAGCAGTGTCGCCCACCTCCCGGGCCCGTTATACACTGCCATTGCCGCTTTAACAGAGCTGCATCTCCTACAGCGGCGCGGCCGAGAAGAGCTCCGAGGTGGGGGCGTGTCGTAGTGGATGGGGGCGTGTCGCAGTGGACGGAGGGCGGACCTACCGCGGAGGGTGGACGGAGGGACGGAGGCACGAGAGCCTCATGCTGGGGGGGCCCCACTGAGATCCGGCCCTGGGCCCCCACTTAGGAGTTTTACAAAAACCCTGACTGGAACCTGGGGATCAGGAGCCCTGATGCTGGTAAGTGAATTTAATTACTTTTTTTTTATGAGCTGTAAATGGGAAGATTTTAACCTTTTTGTCTCCATTCACATACAGCGTTTGCGTTTCCCGTGCGGTTTTTCATGTGTTAGACCGCACGGGACGCAAATGCTGTATGTGAACTGCACGGATTGCGCTCGTTTGCGGCCATTATATAGCCGCAAACATGCGGAATCTGACGGATTATCGCGCTTGCAGTACACACTGTCCTCATATGAGCGGAGCCGCTCTAAACAGAAAAAACAATGCACTTTTATGTGTTTTGTCCAGACTATTGCTGTAACACGCAGTACGAAACCGCACGGCCCCCAAAATAGTGCAAGTGCGATAATCCAGCGGATTCTGTATGTTTGCGGCTATATAATAACTGTAAACGAGCAGAATCCATGCAGTTGTTTCACATATAGTGTTTGCGTCCCGTGTGGTCTTCCGCATGGAAATTCAAACGCTATGGGGGTTATTCACTGGGTGAATAACCCAGCCAAAGTGAAGTGAGCTGAACGCTGTTCGGCTATTCACTTCAGCCTTGTAGGGATGATTTCAGCCGTACCTCGGTTAAAATCAGCCATACATCGGCTGAGCCGAAGTGCAGAAGGAGTTCGACTTAGCCGATCCGACATCTGGATCGGCTGAGCCGAAGCTCCGGCAGCTCACTCACTCCCGTTTGCCCCTTTTCTCATAGGGGCCGAACAGCAGTAAGTAGATAGCCAAATGCCACGAGCGGCATTCGGCTTGGCTGTTCTGCTCGGTACCTACGTGGTAGCGAGCAGAATAGAAAAAAAGTTAAATGAATGAGAAATAAAATTTAGAAAAATTGTTAAAAAAATTACAAATATTTTTAAGAAAAAACAACGCACATCCTGTTTCCTATTGGCCAACACCTGCCAGAGTCTTCTAGTAGGTCTCGGCCAATAAATAACAACTGGGTGGAGTCGGCTGTGATGGCACGAGCTATTCACAGGCTATTGTGAATAGCCCGTACAGCAGCCCTTAGGCTGCTTGTGGATGGCTTGTGGATGGAGCTTGTATATGGGTTGAGCACAAGGGGGGCCCATAATATTGTATTGCCCGGGGGCCCCATGTGTTGTCAGTCCGCTCCTGCATCCTACACTAAAATCCTGCTGGCTGCGCCTACACAGTAGAGCCCCAAAGACTTCTATGGTGCTCATCTACCTCTGTCTCCCGGCTGGAAGATGGAGGTAGACCAATACCAATATTCAGTCGCATAACACAGAAAATTGCCTTTCATATGTATGACAGTCATGATCATATATGATGTTTAGTGTTGTTTTCGTGCCCTGGTGCTTTAGAACATTAATGTAATATGCATAAGTAAAAGTAAAGATAACTACATTTAAATACAGTAGTACATAGGTGATCATTTTGGTGTTGGTGGAATAAATTGGTCTGCAAGCCCTAAAGAGCATTAAGTTGTCATAATACCCTAAAAGGATATTTTTGAGAAGATGTATTTTTCCCACATGAAACAAATGCATTTTCTTTAAGGTGTCATAAAGTTTATTTTTCAGCAAATGGTGTTACAGTTGTAATCAAGCCATAGCAGAAGTTAAAATGCATTGCCCTGGAGGAACACATACTTTTAAATGGCGTACAAGGCAAGTGACATACGAATTTTGTAGAACGTTTTGTGTTTGTACTGTAAATTGCATTTTTTGACTTCAGTAGTTGTGATTTGGGCATTATTAGATTTCCAGTACTATTAAACTAGAAGCCTTTAGGGCTTCCCCGAGTCATACCATTCATGCCACATACAATACTTCTACTTTACCATACACCTACACAAAGGCAGGACACAATATACAGCATCTCAACCTCAATTAAAATTAGATCTCGTTGTGATGCCATTTGCAAAAAACTCTCAGCTTTGACACATACAATTATGCTTTGAGCACAGAGGTGAACATGATTGCTAAACACTGCCATGTACACGGTTTAATCAGAAAACATACAGTTATTTCAACAGTTTTTTAATTTCATCTCTTACTATGCCTTTATGTTCATTTCTGTTCAATTAATTGGATACACTAGTTTTCACTTCCCATGAGACCAGGCAGAGCAGGAGTACTATTTGTGTTACATTAAAAAAATGACATTATAAAGTGGCTGATCTACAGCTTCTGGTTTAAATGACAAAGTCATACTACATTAGTTTTTGTGCTTACAAAATGTTAAAAATAATTTATTTTGTAGTGTATGTGTTGGTGGTGAAATAAGACAAGTGTGAATTAATGATTTTACTAGATGTAATATTATTACTACATGGCCTTTTATAAGCAGATTTAATATATTGTACGGCTTTCTACTGGAAAAGGCAAAGAATGTTAAAGGTTAGATCCTTTCAATGTATTTTTATTAAACTGTGACTGCTATGATGGTAGGTATTTTGAGGACCTGTCTGTTCTGTTTTACTGGATTCTTTTAACAATATGTGTTAGAGAATTGTGTTTAACATTCATATTCTATCGGTGTATGCCTAGAGCCACTTTTGAAGGGAATTTTAATTTAAGATGTAAATATAAGGGGTGGCCACCTACAAAGGTTCAGTTATTGCTGCTGCAGAGAGGCCTTATGTCCTTGCACCATACTGGGTTGCTCCCAGGTCCTTATACGTTGGGTTATGGAACAAAGAGGCTTAGAACTGCTAGTAGATTAGACGCAGAATGGTGAAAACAGGCAAACAGATGCAGTGCCAAATGGCTCCAGTGTATCTAAACCCAAAAGCAAGAAAAAAAGAGAACAGGCAGGTGTTTTACTACATGAATTAAGACTGCAGATGATACAGCAGTGTAAAATTGGCCAGCAGCAGGAAATGCTTTTTTAGTTATTTTAGGCCAATTTACTATAGGCAAGAAGCACAGGTAGATATTTTTCTACAATAATGTAGAGGACACAGCAATGTAAAATTGCCCAGCAGCAGGACAACTGTAATAAGCAAGGCTAGGCTCAAATATACTAGAGAAAAAGAGCACAGGTATAGGGTTCTATTGCAAGAATTAAGGTGCTGCAAAGGACATGGCAGTGTAAAATTGGCAAGCAGATGGACCGTTTTAATCAGGTATGCCTAACTTTTATTTATACCATAGAAATAAGGGGGTGCAGTTAGTCTGATTGATAATGTAGGGGCATTTTGGTGCACAGTGATTTTGCTTTTACTTTCATGTATTTTCTTTTAAAGGATGCAGTAATGTGCTGCAAAAAAAAGGCAGCTACCAGAACAGATTGACAACAAAACTGATGACGTGCTTTGAGTACCGCAAACATAAAAAAGGTCCAATCAACATAAAGTTAAAAAATTCAAGAAACACTAAAAGAAAAACTATATCTGAAAAATTTTTTTCAACTATAAGGGTCTGGTATGGAACTACCAGAATTTGTGTATTTTCAATGTTGCTATTTAAGCCACATGAAAAGACACTCTACCCACTGGATGGCATTTTTTTTACATTGTTACATGTCCCCCAAGGCCTTTTTTTGAAAAAGGCCAGACATTAATAAACAAGGTTCGCCTCCCATCGACTTTACTGTGATGCTAAGTTCAGGTTTTGAAGACTTTATGCAGAATTTGACCAAACCCCAGAATCAAACTGGGACACATTTGCTCATGCCTAGTCATTCCTACATTTTGGCCACTCCATTAGGAATACATCCCACAGGAGCACCACTTTGTGCAGGTTTAAGGCATCCCTCAGCATATTATTTAAATACATTGTGTATTTTAAATGTAACCCTTTAAGCCTTATTAACTACCTCCCGGCCAGCAGCTGTGTATACACGGCCTGCCGGGAGCTTCTTGGATGTAACTGGGCGTGTATACACGTCCTGTTACATCCGCCCGCTCGGGCGCGCCGTGCGGTGCGCGCGAGCGGGAAATCCCCGCTATTTGAAAAGAGGCAGCGATGCCCGTTAATATACAAGCGATCCGCCGGCTATAGAGCCGGCGGATCGCTTGTATGAAGCCCCAAGACGTGCGGCCCCCCTCCGCGGCTCTCCCCCTCCCGCTGTCAAGCTGGT
>NW_017308523.1:146276-156449 GCF_000935625.1 Nanorana parkeri
AAAAAAAAAAATAGTACAAAAATTTAAAGTCCCCCCCCCCAATTTTTTTAAAGTTAAACAAAAAAGAATTTATAAAAACAATTTTTTTTTAAAGTCCCCACCCCTACATACACGCATGTAAACATGCGTCAGGTGCGCATACCTGCCAAAACGACGATTGCACCCATTACGCCGCACATATTACATATTGCCACGAACGTCGGAATTAGTGCAATAGTTCTAGGGCCATCAATCACTGATAACACTAAACTGATGAGCGGTAAAAGCTTTTAAAGCGTCGCCTATGGCCAATTTTGGGTATGCTAGTTTTTTGCGATTTTGCGAGTGCGCGCAATTTTTACGCTTGACATGTTTGGTGTCTATTTACCCGACGTGACCCCGACTTTTATATTTTACCAAAAAAGTGGGTAATATTAGTTGTTTTATAGCATAATGTAAAAAAAAACTTTTTTTTCTCAAAATTTTCAGTAATTTCTCCTGAATATAGTAAATAATAAAACCCGCAGTGGCGATTAAATACCATCAAAATAAAGCTCTATCTGTCCCCAAAAAATGGTATAAAATTAATTTCAGTACAGCGTTGCATGACGTAATAAATGTCAGTCAAAGTACCGCAGCGCTGAACACTGAAAAATGGCCTGGCCAGGTAGGGGATCTAAACACCTGGTCTTCAAGCAGTTAAAGACGACCTTTAAAGTTTACCCCATTAAACTAAAAATCACAAAAGCATGCTGCTCTGAATGCTAATATGAAATCATCTTACATTCAATAGTTAAATAAACATATTTTTCTTTTACTTACAATTATTGTTTTTCCACTTCCTGGTCCTTTTGGACATTAGTGATGCAATGTGCCCAAGCGTTGCATCCTGGGAAGGTTACATCAGCAGAGCATTGCTGGGAAATCTTATCTCATCGCTAGATCTCAGGGAAAGGCATTTTCCTACCCTGATATGATGTGCATGGCCACATGTACTAGTCACATGTGCAAGAGTTCCAGAAAAGTAAAGGGGGATATATTAATCTGCCCTTATTAAAAATTGCCATTGTGAGAAAAATGGGGAGGGAAAGAAAAAAAAAGTCTGCAAATAATAAAAAGTCTGCAATTATCCCACTGTAGTACAATCATGTACAGCCTACATAAGGGTCAAAACTCTGCTCTGAATTCAAGAGCAATGCAGCATTGTTATTGTTGCCACACCAGGAAGCTGCATTAGGTGGACTTCACTGTGTAAGGTGCCTGCCTGCCCAGCACCCGTGTTGTAGCAGTGAGGAATTGAGCCTGGGTGGTGGCGTTGTAGCATTGCGTTTAAGCCATCAGGCTGACTCAGCTCTCCCTTCAGATAATTACACAGCAGTTTTCCTCTGGGCTCTCTAGCCCCACCTAGTTACCAGCTGCAGTCAATCTGCAATTAGCCCAGTCTTCAAATACTGAGCATTCCCTGTGATCTGAGCCTGTTTATTTGGGTTTGTTCCTGTGTGTGCTGCTGTTGGATTAATCGCTGGATATTATTAAGACTTTGGCATGTTTCCTGACTATTCTTCTGCCTTTGAATTTTGTACCGAGTTGCCTGTTCATGTTAGACCTCGGCCTGTTCTTGAGTACTCTCCTGGATCCTGATTTTGTACCTAATTGCCAGTTTGTTGCTGACTCTGCCTGCCTGACACCGCCTAACCTAAACCTCAGCCTTGCTCCACTTCGGACTCTACCTTCCACAGGTACCTTACCCGCTGGCAGACTTAACATGTATTTGTGGGACTTTGCAGGGGGAATAAAAGTAAACTGATGGATACACTTTTAACCAGTTGACATCCGCGGTGTTAAACCCCCTTCCCATCCAAGCCATTTTTCAGTATTCAGCGCTGCGGTACTTTGACTGACATTTATTCCGTCATGCAGCGCTGTACTGAAATGAATTTTATACCCTTTCATGGGGACAGATAGAGCTTTCTTTTGGTGGTATTTATTCACCACTGGGGTTTTTATTTTTTTATTATATTAAGGAAAAATTAACGAAATGTAAAAAAACAAAAGTTTCCCATAATATTAAATGATAAAACATTTATTATTACCCAATTTTTTGGTAAAATATAAAAGACGGGGTCACGTCGGGTAAAAAGACACCAAACATGTCAAGCCTTAAAATTGCGTGCGTGCGCGAAACTCCAAAAAACGATAATACCCAAAATTGGCCATAGGCGACGCTTTAAAAGCTGTTACCGCTCATCAGTTTAGTGTTATCAGTGATTGATGGCCCTAAAATGATTGCTCTCACTGCGACATTTGCGGTGATATGTAACATGTGCGGCATAATCGTTGTTTTCGCACATAGGCGCACCCGATGCATGTTTACTGTTATACGTGTGTGCACGAGGGGGCGGGGGACTTAAAACTTTTTGGGGTGTTTATTTTTTAGGGGAACTTTTTTTTTTTTTTTTTACACTTAACTTGATTGCTATCACATTGTGGGTAATAAAAAGCCCCCTATGTGATAGCCAAAAAACACTGGCAGGTCCCCTTTATGGAGACATCAGGGGTCCTTAAGACCCCTAATGTCACCTAGGACCCCCCCCCCCCCCAAAGAAGCTGATGAAGCAGAGGTCTGCTTCACCAGCTTCTTTGGCGGTGGGAAATGCTGATCTCTCCTCCATTCTCTGTACGGGCAGATGCCGTGCTGGTCCCAGGCTTGCAGGGGGGACAGCGGAGCCTGGGATAACCGTCAGCAGTGGGTGAGGGAGGGAGCGCGGCAGCAGAGGGGGGGTGTATTACATTGTATTACAAGCGATCGCCCAGCTGTAGAGCCGGCCGAACGCTTGTATGTAAAGAGCCGGTACTGGCTGTTTACACTCCCGAGCAGAAAACAAAATGACGTACATTTACGTGACCCCACCGGGAAGCATCCGCCGTCCGCCCCTTTTTTTACAATGGGCGAACGGCAAGGGTTTAACAAACAGAGCTTGTGTGACAATACACATGGAAATCCTGACATATGCAGGCAACAATGAGGAATTGTTGCAAGATACAAACAGGCATTCATTAAAAAAACACGAGTAACAAACAGGCAATCATGGCAATGCACAGACAACAAACTGGTAAACATTACAATATATGGTCAAGAAAGAAACAATTATGACAATACACAGAAAACAATCAAGTAACCAAGACAATACAGTTGCACCAAATGGGCAATTGTTACAAAATGTGGGCAAACAGGGAGTTGTGATAATACACAGAGATGAGCATTATTTAAATTTTTCCTTTTTTATGTTTTTGATTATTATGTGTATTGTTGCTTTTTAGTGGACCTTTACCCCCCCCACACACACACACACATAAAAATGCATTGTGCATGCATGTCAGGTCAGGAGTAGGTAGCAGGAAAAACAATTCACATGTGCTGATTGTGCAGAGAGTTCAGTAAACAGGAGCTAGGAATTTGGTTCTAAATGAGGGATAGTCGGGAAGTGCAGATAGTAGACTGATTGTCAGGTGGGTGTTGTTCCACGAAAGGCAATCAGTGTGGCCATCTAGTACTCCTCCCTCATCAGGAGAAAGTCATGCTGCCGAGAGCAGCCTGTGTGTATAGACATATTAGGAGAGTATGTGCTCTGGCCTGTCTGACCTCAAAGACATGAGTTATGACTAGATCAATGTCTGATGCTAAGAACCATTGTGAGGGAAACTCTTGTGTAAATAAACTCTGAGTAATAAAATAACCTGTTACCTTACCTGTTCCTAACTTGTGATTGGAGAGAAGAAGCAACAGAAAGTTAATGAAGTTCTCACTATGGTCTCCCTTTCTGTCAGTATGTTCCTTATCAGTACATGTGCATGCAGCTTAACTGGCTCCTAAATTATATCTCTTATAGTATTACTGTACAGGCATAAAAAAAATTAAAAATGCCAAGACTAATTCAGGCATACATCGGTGATGGCAGGGAGGGTTTAGAGCTTGGTGTCTAAGAAGACCAGACATATGCTGGCATAGCTCCGTTAGGAAATGCCTATTAAAGGCTGTAACCCACTACTCAAGGCTGCACACCTCACTTGGTCTTTATGCACACCTCACTTGGTCTTTATGCACTCCTGTTTAAGAGAATATCTGGGTGGTGCTAGAACCCTGCTGTAATAGGTGTAGGTTGTCTGAACAATGAGCTGACAGCTTATGTGACTGGAATGGATGGGAGTAGAATTTAAGTGCCACACCATGATGTTATAGTCCAGATGCAGGTTTGTTCCAATTGTGTATGTGGACTTGGAAATGGCCATTTGTGCCATTCAACACACCACCTATATTAAAGAGCCTAAGGGAGCTAATCATGAGGTTGGGATCTCTCCTTGCAAGTGCTTCTGACCGTCAATATATCACAATGAGATTTTGAGGTCAATATATCACAATGAGATTTTGAGGTCAATATATCACAATGAGATTTTGGAGTTCAGGAGTATCTTTTACTTAAGGTTACTTAAGTGTCTAAAACTTAAAGGATAAGTATTGGGAGAGTAAAATATACTGGCGTGGGACACTGCAGCAGTCCCATGCTGGCGCTATATACTGAGCGCTCATGGTCTCCTACCTGCAGAGAGCTGTGACTGTCAGTCACGGCTTCCTGCAGGAATGTCCCCTTCCCCTCTCTCTATTCCTCCACTGCTCGCTGGAAGGACAGACAGGGGAGGGGGTGGGTATAGCTGGCTTTGGCTCTAGAGAGGCCTGCTATATGCTGACTTTAGGTCACAAGAGTACATTAGTGAATGTACTACTGTGATCAGTGGCATAACTACCACCATAGCAGCCTACGCGGCAACTATGTGGCCCGGGCCAGAGGGGGGCCAGGTTGGGAGCAGGAGAGAGGCTCGGGGATCCTTAACTTCCATGTGGCCGCAAGTTAAAATCTGTGCAGAGTCGCACAGAACCTAAGGACACCTGCACTCAGTGTAGAGCGGGGGAGGGCGGAGTCATCTCCTGCCTGCCGGCTGGAGAAGAAGCAGCGGCGTCTGATCTCCACTGCTGGCTAGCACTGCCGACAGGTAAGCAGGGGGAGGTAATGCTGTGCATCCACACTGTGCACTCACCCACTCTGTGCACCCACCCACTTTGTGCACCCACACTGCAACCCAATCTGTGCACCCACCCACACTGCCACCCACTCTGTGCACCCACCCACACTGCCACCCACTCTGTGCACCCACCCACACTGCCACCCACTCTAATGCACCCACCCGCACTGCAACCCACTCTGTGTACCCACCCACACTGCCACCCACATCACCCACCCACTTTGTGCATTCAGGATAATGGTATAGTTAATGACAATCAGCATGGGTTTAGGAAAGAGGAAAGACCGTTCCTGTCAGACAGTTGCTCTCAAACTTCCCCCTTCGCTCTGGGGCAGGAGGAAGCGTGGCGGTGCATTGAAGTCAATGTAACCGCAGCCACACTCCCCCTGCCCGCAGTGCGATTGCACACGTGGAAAAACATTGCCTGCATTCTGTTCCACTGCAAATGCAAAAAAATGCTCCATGCTCTAATTTTTTTTGCCAACACTGTATCATTTTGTATGTAATCTGCCAGGCCCTTCCTATACATGGAATTTGGTAGATCTAGAGATCAGTCAGAGGGGCGAAGGGGGTTCTTCTCAATTCGCGCGGTTAGGGACCTGGAACTCGCTGCCTCAAGCAGTGATTTCAGCACATAGTCTGGAATAATTCAAGAAGCTTTTGGACGATTTCCTGAGAGACCGTAATGTACAAGGGTAAAGGTACTCTTAAGAATGAGAACACTCAGGGACCTATACACACACACACACAATAGGTTGGACTTGATGGACTTATGTCTTTATTCAACCTCAAATACTATGTAACTATGTAACCCACATTGCCCCATCAATTTTGTGCACCCACACCTCCCATTCACTCTGCATCCACGCCACGACCCACTCTGTGCACCAACCCACATTGGCCACTCTGTGTACCCTGTGTGGCAGCAGGCAGATGGGGATGTCAGTGTACAATTGTGTTAATGAAGTCATTCCTCTAGGAGGAAGTGCTGAGAGGGATGGGGATGTCGGTGTACAATTGTGTTAATTAAGTCATTCCTCTAGGAGGAAGTGCTGAGAGGGCTGGAGTCTCAGAGGTAACAAGCCCAGCTGAAGCTAGCTGGCTTGTCAGGGCCTCTACAAGAAGTCCCAGCCTCCTAAGAGAACAACCCCACCCTAGAACCAGCCTGTGTTTGGTGGACTGGGGAGCAGATCGCCTGTGTGGCCAAAGTGCAGCCTGTGTGGAAACCCACCTGTGTGGCTAAAGACAAGCCTGTGTGGCAGTCCTCCTGTTTGGCAAAAAGACAAGCCTTTGTGGCAGGTCCTTTGAATACAGCCTGTGTGGCCAGTGGGCGTTTTTGTTTAAAGGACCAACCTGAAGTCGGTGAGACTGAAAAATTGTATATTGCTGAAGGAAAAAGCTACATTTTGTGTTTAACCTGTGAGGGAAACACTTATGGAAATGTTTAAATAAAAGTGGGCAGGATGCCCTAAAAATAACTTGTTACACGTGGAACTTAAAACTTTTAAGTTCATCTACGTTCTATAATGGCATTGTATTAATTATGAACTATAAGCGGCCAGTCCAACTGGGACAGGGCCCCTACACCTTCACTGACCCACATGAGACCCCAGCACCTGATACTGACTTGCCAGGGACCTCAAAAGGATCCCAACACCCGACACTGAGCACCCATCCCTCACCACCCCAACATGGACCCCATCCCCAACATCCAATACTGACCACCTGGCCTGCTATACCCAGGACCCCGATCTCCGCCCGACTGACACAGTCACGGCCTTTCAACCCCCAGCAATAGTACATTATACAGGACAATGCGGAATTCCACAAGCTATAGAAGAATACAACAAATCCCAGCAATAGTACATTATAGCTGGCGGTATTCTGCATTGCGCTGTATAATGTACTATTGCTAGGAAATCGTGGATGTGGATGTGGGCAGGTGGTGAGCGTGAGGCCGGAAGGAGGTGCGGCGTGTGGAGCGTGTATGCGGCGGGTCTGGAAGCAGCAAGCGTGAGGCGCGGAGGAGGTGCGGCGCGCGATGTGTGTGGAGCCGTGAACAGGGCCAACTAATCGAAAGCCGATTAATCGATGATTGACATTTTTAATCGATTTGTTGTTGCAGCCCTACATTCATCCCCAATTTCCAGGGACAGTCCCCGGATTGAGGAGACCATCCCCTGACAAATGATGTCCACGGAAACATAACATACAACTTTTTTTTTTTTCTAATACTCACCTGATTCCTGGATCCACCAACAAGCGCAGCCTCCCATCTCCCACGCTGTTAGAGGGGTCTGTCGTGGCCGCAGGTGCAGTGGCTCCCTCCCTCCACCGCCTCTCTGCATAGGCGATCCGGGCTGGCTGGATCAGGCTGACGCGGCCCTCTAATCAGGCACTGTAGAGGGCCGCCCCGCTGGGGACTCGAGTCCCGAGGACCCCCTTGAGGAGAGCCGCCCGATGTCTGATGCGGGCCGGCCGGCCGGCTGGGTGCATGTGGCAGAGAGGCGGCGAAGGGAGCCACTGCACCTGCGGCCAGGTGCTTCGTTTAGCGGGGGGCGGTGACGGTGCCCCGTCTCAGCTCTGCACCCGGGGAAAGCGCCCGGCTGCCCCCCCGGTTGTTACGCCACTGAATCAGACCTCTTTCTCTTTAACCAGTTTTTAAATGTACACCATTGAAGCCTATGTTCAACCACTATATCTGCTCAACATATACTACATCCACTTACAGGAAGGTATACCAGAGCAACATTACACTTATTTGAAAAAGGCTACCTCACAATACACTCTAGTCTACACCCTAACTCAGATTACTTTACTTTGAGAGTTTGGTAACAAGCTACAAGAAATTGTGAAAAACTACCACCATTCTGCAAAATATGATGACTTCTGTCCTGATGTAAGAGCCAGCAAGTTACCAGTGCAGGCAGGCAACAGAGGGATGTACAGGCAAGCTGAAGGTGGGTCTCATAAAAACAGGCCAGCCATGAGTTTCACAAGCTAGGTAAATATTTATGTAGTGAGGAAGGCACAGGTCACATGTTAATGTACAGATGTGCAAGATAAGGGAGGTAAAGGAGTTAATACACACATCAAAGCAGAGACAGAATGGAGCTGACATAAATTACCCTGCAGTCCTTCAGCCTACTCTGAAGCCCATCTACTACCTTGCAGCCCATCTACTAGCCTGCAG
Organism: Nanorana parkeri; assembly: GCF_000935625.1. Lineage (NCBI taxonomy): Eukaryota > Metazoa > Chordata > Amphibia > Anura > Dicroglossidae > Nanorana > Nanorana parkeri. The sequence goes on from NW_017308523.1 coordinate 154,528, forward strand.
CCCATCTACTAGCCTGCAGCCCATCTACTACCCTACAGCCCATCTACTACCCTACAGCCCATCTACTACCCCACAGCCCATCTACTAGCCTGCAGCCCATCTACTAGCCTGCAGCCTATCTCCTGAAGCCTGTCTATTACCCTGAAGCCTGTCTATTACCCTGAAGCCTGTCTACAACCCAGCAGCCGATCTACTACCCTGAGTGAAGCCTATCTACTACCCTGCAGCCTATCTAATTCTCTGCAGCCTATCTACTACCCTGAAGCCTTTCTACAACCCTGCACCCATCTACTACCCTTCACCCATCTACTAGGCTGCACTCATCTACTACCCTGAAGCCTATCTAATACCTTGCAGTAGAGAAATGTTTAATTATGTTAACATTATCCTGCCAAGTTCAACCCCCCCCCCCTTCCTCCCTGCATCCCAGTGCAAAACTCACTACAGAGAACAACTTATCTTTCAGAATAGAGCATGTATTATGCAATCAGCAATTTAAAAAAAATATGCTGTTCTTTGTGAATTTGGAAATGTAGCAAATATAAAATAGGTGTTATCCCAGTTTGTCTTCAAAAGTGGAAATACACTTCAAAAATGTTTTGGCTTCAGTTGTACTTCAATGGAGGGAGCAGTGCATTACACACAAGTGTCCACCGGGTGGCAGGAGTAAGCCTATTACAGTCCGTATTCAATGGGTGTACCAATATGGCTGTAACTCTTTTGCTGGCAACAACAGCAGGCAGCACATGTCCCGACGTCATCTCCGCTCTCCCAACACATACTGTTTCCTGCCTTTGGTGAGATAGCAACCTCAGCTCTAACCAAATATGTTACCTGGCCGAATTCCTAATTAGTCAAACGGCAGCACGATCGAATATCCCTCCGCTGTGTTTGACTTTCCTCTGGCGCAGGCGGAGAGCGGGAGGAGTAAGGGGTGAGCAGCTGGCCGGCATGTCTGCGTTCTCCGAGGCGGCCCTGGAGAAAAAGCTGTCGGATCTGAGTAACTCTCAGCAGAGTGTGCAGACCTTATCCCTATGGCTGATTCACCATAGAAAGCACTCCAGGGTCATTGTTGCCGTATGGGACAGCGAGCTGCGGAAAGGTAAGGAAGGGGGTTCCAACCAAGCCCGCAGGTTGTGCAATGTAGAAGCAAACAGCAGCAGTCGTGCAGGTTAAGAGAATGCTTTTATAGCTTTGCGGTTGACAGGTGCTCTTGTTTCTCTATGCTTTTATAGCCAAACTGGCTTTTCTGCGTTTTTGCTTCATTTAGGTTTGCACACACCACATTGAATCCAGTTTTTTTTTTTACTGTCGAGTGGTATTTATTGAGGGCATTTTCACACCAGAATGCAGTGTGCCACAACACATTTCTTTTTGACCTCCTTCACGCAGGCGTTTGATTATCGGCCCCGACCGCCCACCTAAAACTTAATTTGGTGCTTGCTTGGGCTTTTTCAAATGCTTTGGTGTTGTGTTCGCCAGGCTGTGCTGCTTGCCAGACACAACCATTGCAGTCAATGGAACTGCGCCACAACTGCTTGTCAGGGGATTTGCGGTGCCATATTGCAGTGTAAAATCCCCCTTGGAGTTAAAGAAAAACAGGCATTCATGAAGCATCAATATTGCCTCTTGGATGCCTGTGATCCCGCTGTCAACTAAAGGGTTGTAAAATTCAGCTGCCTGTGTAAACAAGGCTTTATTGTGTTGAGGGTGTCTAGGATGCTACTTCAACATGAATAGGCTGGGGAAAAAAATGCCCCTGCCACACCTGCTACTGGACCTGCTCCACCTGTAATGCAGGCGAGTTCAGGAGGACAGTAAGCCTACAGGTACATAGATGGACCCAGAAAGCTAAATGCTATCACAAGCGGCTGCGGGGGGAGAGAGAGAGGCGGAGCGGCTGCGGGGGGAGAGAGAGAGGC
>NW_017308523.1:156962-165191 GCF_000935625.1 Nanorana parkeri
AAAGGAGTGGCTGCAGTAGGAACGTAAATAGTATTCCCTGCTACTTTAAAAGGACAGACAGTGATGTAGCGGCCATGGGGGAGCCAAGGTGCTCAGCAGGGTGAAAATGTTGGATGCTGAAGAATTTTTAAAGACTATTTGATTTAACTTAAATGGCGGACTACTGGTCAGTGCTGGTAATGCACGACAAGGCACCTGGTGTGAATAAGCTCTGAGAAAAAACACATTTCCATTGTCTGGTTGTGTTAAAACTTAGCAAAAACAGGTGCAACCTGTTATTCTGTGGGTTTGAAAATATGCACTAATGTTTATCTACATGTGTGCCCTTCAAGCTCAATCCTAAGGAAATTACAACACTACCTTTTGCAGTGGGGCTCCGCCTACACTACAAAGGTTAAATGCTCGTTTTTGGCTAGATTATCTTTAAAAAAAGCAGTTTTACTTACCTTATCCTTCACTCCCGCAGGCTCCGTCTGCCAGTCGCACGTTCAATGCTGGACCAGCAGTCCTGCATTGTAAGTTAGAACGCCGAGGGCCCATCCACCACCTGGATTTTTGTAGGAAAGAGAAAACCGCCGGCTGCCTGGGAAGTGAAGGGTAAGGTAAGTAAAACTGCTTTTTTAAAGGTACCCTAGACAAAAACAAGCATTTAACCCTTGCAGTGTCGGGGTATTACCCACTGCAAGGGTAGTTTTGTAGTTCCTTGGCATTCCGCTTTATATTGACCCAGTCACTATAAAGTCACTTGCTAGCTTGTACGTCTTGTAGTGACAGAAACCACATTGTGTAGCATGGGGGCATGTGTTCATCACACCCCTGCATTATTTTACTTGTGAACTTGTAGTGACCTTGTCTTTAAGATGCATTTTAAATCCCAGCTCAAGCCAAAACTTTGACCTCTTGGCCATTTTTCCTCCATTCTTGTTGGGATAGGGATAGGAGAACTCTGCAGTGGAGACACCACTTACAACAAAAACATTTCTGTAAAATGAGGAGTTAGAGCCTCCTTTGGCTTATTACTGTTAGTATTTCTTGGCCTAGTGACAAGTGCCTCCCTCAATTCTTGTGCAGGTGTCAGACAGGAAGTGAGGTGAAATCTTCAAGCCAGAGTCACAGCAATAGAAACTTGTTCCACATATTTAATTTTCCCATATCTGTCATATTTAAAATCAACTTGCTTTTAAACCATACCAGTTGTGAACAATGCATGGAGGGTATGGTAGACACCCTCCAGTGCCTCTGCCATCTATGTTTCGGCCTGCTGCCCCAATCCACTCTGAAGGGCCATTCAGAATTTTGGTAATCCTAGTACTTCTGGTTTTAGGGCAATTTATCTACCCTTGCACTATGCACTGTTTACTGCCTGTAAACAGGCCTCAGTGTTGTCATGGGAGAGGTGGGACATGAACCTGACAATGCGCATGAATCGCCTTTGAGGAAAAAGGTGAATCAAGTACATTTTTGCCAATAATCTCTGCATTGTGAATCTGGGTAGTGGGCAGGATTGCTGATGGAATACACAGGAAGGCTGCTTTTTCTCTTTTTATCCAAAACATGTAAACTTTTATTCAGGGAGTTGACTATAAGATTAATTTCCCCACGCATAAGGAAAATGCTTATCTAAAAAAAGAGGTATCTCAGCACTTAAAGGAGAATTATGGGGTGAAAAACACTCATCCCCATAATTCAAGCCGACCTGTGACACTGCAGCTGTCGGGGTGGATCTTGGCAGTATTGTTGGGATCCATCCCGGCTATGGCGCAGCTCTGCGCTATTGCCTGCTATATACTGAGTTTTTGGTCACCGGAGGACACTACTATATGTCCTCCTGTGACTCTGAAGAGAACTATGGCCAAAAAAGGTTAAGCCATAGTACTTTTTTAATGCACTTATAAATACATATTACTTCTAGACATGCATTTTTAAATGTTTTGGGAATGCAGTGATAGAATGTTAAGCTGGATCTTATGCTGGAGCATAGATTTGCATATATTGTTGGTTTTCTCATTCATCACATTGCGTTACTTTTATTCCTCCAAACAAGTCATTGTGAACGTATCTCAGATATGTGCCTAAAAAGTCTTCAAAACTATCTCGGACTAATCTGAACTGCAAGTATTTTTTTTGTTAATGAACGTTGTGTTTGACTTCTAAACCTAAGACTGTGTTCACAAACCCTTAATAGATGGTTGTAGTTTAAGAGCAGTTACATTTCTAAATATCCACCCTCACTATAGTCTTATACTTGCCTGTATCCTCCAAGATCCTTGCTGTGCAGCCCGCTTGAAGGCACACAACGTGTTCACTGAAAGTCTTCTTGCTGTGCTCTGCATGCACAGAAGGACTTCCATGTGATCCTATGGAGATCCATAGGATTCCCATGTGATCTTGGTGTGAAAAATAATCAATGGCCCCTCCATAGAACTGAATGGAGATTATTCCATGCATGTGCCGAAGAAGCCGTCTGGCCAGGAGATTGGGAGATGCGCAATAAAGATCTCGGAGTGGGGACGGGTAAGTGTAAGACTTGAGGGCAGTTGCTCTGGGTTATATTCCAGTACATTATGTCTTGCATTATGTTAAGAAACAAAAACAATATTACAGTTTCCAAGAAAAATGAGTCTATTGATACCCAGGGATAAATTAAACGATTTTGCAAATGGAGGATCAGCCAAACTGGTAAAGCAAGGTTTTATCCAGTAGGAAACAGTAGAGTGGACAAGTTGAAATGGAATTCAGGAGCCAGTTCAATTGGAAACCTCAAAAGTGAGGCTTCAGCTTTAATTTAAAAGAAAAACACTTAAAGGTAGTGTTCTTTTTATGACAAGAGAATCTGAATGTCTGTCTCTTCTGTCATAATTGCTTCTCTCTGGCTGTAAGCGTTTGTACTGATCCTTGCATGCACAACTTAGTGCACAATGTGTGCATGGTCTTGTGCCAAGATGAAGTAACTGAAGATGCCAAACCTGGGAGAAGATGGAGGTGACGGAGGAGAGCACTGTAGCGCTGGAGAGGATCGCTTGCAAGGTAAGTCTGCAATAATTAGCTGGTATGCTGTGCATATTGGCTAATTATAGCAAACACCTCCCACTATTTCAGTTTTGTGTTGGCGGCTTTACAAATTCTTTAAGGGGCATTGGCTACCTGGCTCCTGGAATTTGTCTAGCTCCGGCTTACTGATTCAAGTCTGTTCTTTCTTGATCCATTTTAAAATTGTGAGTGAATCATATCAAATTAAAGTAAAACCATTTTTCAGTGGTATATATCTATTTTTGGTGCGTGGCTCTGTCAGCTTTCATATTGATATATTGGATTATTTATAAACTTGAAATGCCTGTAAACAAAGATTTTTCTGCCATGAATGAACATCAAGCAGGGTCCCAGGGACGGACACGGAAGAAGAGGTTACTGGCATCAGGCAAGAAAAGCACATGGTTTGAAATTTGTATTTATTCATTTAAACACCGAAAAAACACAATTCCCATGGAATACATTACACAGTTTTGATTAACAAGTGTTGGCTTTTACCTCTAACAGGAGGCTACAGTAAAACAAACTTAATTAACTTAGAAATTGGGAGGAAAAACAATTTGTTCTTTATGTACTGTATATTGGGACAAAAGTTTATCTGCTTCAAGATCTATAACCCGCTCCCCTTGCTGCCATGATTGGCTACACAAAGCCTTGCAGCCAAGCTTGTAGTGTCACTGGACAAGGGGAATTTTTGGTATATACACATTCGCTTGCACTCTGGATAAAATCTTCATAGGAATAAATTAGATTACACTAGCTGGGAACATTTTGACTAGCAACTGTGTTTCGTGGGTTGGCCGCTGAAGTGTAACTGACCCAAAGGTGCAGATACAGTACACCTGAAGTCACATTTTAACCTACTGGCATAAATCAAACACTATGTCTTCAGGTCATCTAGCAAGCACAACTTTTCTCACCAACTTGCAAATACCCTGCTTGTCACCTTTTTTACTAGTCTTATATACTTATCTACTGTTATGCCATGACAAAAGCTGGCCTTAGACACCCAGTTGAATGCATGTACACAATCAGACCACAGAACATGTATTCTTTTCCCACAGATTGGTGCATACGTGTGTATGATTTTAAAACATAATAATGCACAAAACGAAATCACTTTGTAATTGCTGGAAGGTTCTGATATTGATAATTTGTCACTCTACTCCACAAGGTAGCTATCTCACTAATGCAAAACATTTTTCTATTGTTAGTTTCTCTTGGGTATTTAGTAGGTGACAAGCCATTTTGCACCTGTTGCCTTGATAGGATAACTGACAGCACCCAGCTATTTTAGATGGTACTTTAGGTTTGTTGTTCAGTTTATTAAATGGTGTTCTGTCAAAGTGCATGTGTGACACATGCATTTTATATGCCCCAAGCATGGGTTTATACATCAATAACACCCGGGGGGAAATTATTAAAACTGGAGCAGACAGAATCTGGAGCAGTTGCCCATGGCAACCGATCAGCGTCTCTTCAGTTTGCTCAGGTAAGATTTGAAAATGAGACCGAGAAGCTGATTGGCTGCAGAGCAAATGTGCTCCAGAACTTGTCTGCTCCAGTGTTGATAAATTCACCCTCATGCATTTTACGTCAGTAGCATGATGCCTTATTTGTTATGAAGTCATAACACTGTTTCTTTTGAGGAGCATTTGCACCCAAATACATCTTCTTTGCTGGTAGGGTGGGTCAAGCCTGGACGTTTTGTAATCTCCACTGTTGTCCAGGACCCCAAAAAGTGCTTCTCACCACACCTTTACAGTGTTGGTGACAGAAGAGAGCTCCAACTAACATCCTTGGCATGTAAATGTTTCCATATATTGCTATAGAGAGTCCACTAGACAGAGCATGATATACTGCTTTTGTGCCATGTTTTTTCTAATGAACTCTTTCTAGGAATACATGGAGAACCTGTTCGGGTCTGTTACACTCCTGTTTCCATACACTGATCTCCTCCTTTCCAGAAACTGCTGTGATGTGAGGTAAGGCCCTTTATATTGTATGCTCCTTGGGGACAGGGACTGATGTGAATGTGCAATATTTTAACTACTCCGTGTAAATTGTTGGCACTGTATAAATGCCTTGTTATTAATAAATATTTTGGATGCCTAGCCGCTATGCCAACAATCTTTCTTCATTAACCCACTGGTTAAATGTTTCACTGACAAACAAGTGGGACTTCTGATTTCCTTTTACTTCCTGATCATTGTTATTGACTCAAGGTAGTGAAGCAAAATTTTCAACATGGCAGCCTTGCAGTTTCTTTTACCACAGCCAAAGTAAGCCAATTTGTCCAGCATCACAAATTGACCATTCCTTGTGAAAATCATACAGGTGACTTATAATGGCCATATATACAGTCATGAAAAAGTACACCTCATGGAAATTGTTGATATTTTAAAACATATTTCAACAGGCAAACATTAGATCTTGATTCAAATAGTGCTTACAGATAAAGGGGATATACAAACAAAAATTTGACGTGGTGTATTAATCCTGAGACAAAAAATAATTTATGGTGCACAGATCCCAAATCTCTGGGAGCCACCCCTGGTTGATTGTAAAAATTATACACAAGAGAGGAAGAAATTGGGTTTTTGTTGGCTGGCAGTGACAAAACCAATAGACTTCACGCCAAAAGTAACTATAAAAATACAAAATTTATTTGACAAGAAAACTTAATAAAACAACAAAATGCATTAGACACAATTAAAATCTCAAGGGGAATCGCCCTTTAGAAAGAGATCTTCCAAGAACCCCACTTGGAGTTCCACAAATGAGGTTCACATATACACGAGCAGAAGCAAAATATATAAAATGCAATTGCAGTAGTAGAACCAGTACACCATCATTGGTACATCATTAGGAGAAAAGTCTTCTAGTGGAACAGACAGGGTGGGTATGGGGGTGATATTAATCCTAATGATCTCAATTAACAAAAATGCAGATGGAAAAAGTAAGTGCACCTCTACATTTACCACTACTCCAAACATTGAAGTTGAACTGGAAATGAGACTTTCAAAAGGAAAATGATCCGATGCACACTAGCAAATTCACCAAGGAACGTCTTAAAATGAGGAAAGCTGGTATTGCTCTGACATTTACTCAGTGAATTGTTTGGCAACTTCCCTATGTAAATCTCCTTTAGCTGTAAGATGTTTGTGGTTTCCTTTCATGAACTGCCCATCCATCTCCAAATCCCCCTACAAAATCTCACTGGGAATCAACTCGTCATTAATTAGGGCAGGCCATTATCCCTCTATTTAAGGGATAATGGTCTGCCCTAATCTTTATTTTTCCACAGTACACCGTTACTGCTATTGATATTTTTTGCTAAATAAATAATTGAAAAGGCAATATTTTCTTGTGTTCTTAATAAAGAATGCTACTTTTATCTGTCGGCACTGCATGGATCAAGATCTAATGTTTCCCTGTTTAAATATGTTGAAAAAGTCATCAATTTCCAAGGGGTGTACTTATTATATCACATGTTCATAGATAGTCCTTTTCCCCTAAAGGATAAATACACTTTCACCTTTCTGCCGCCCTTTACCCAACATTCTCTGCCACAAATGTATACTCTCCTCTCTTCACCTGTCCACGCCTCCTGAAATGTTTTTTTTTTTCCCACTGGCCACACCTACTCCTACACCTACTAGTTAATCTCCATTGACTTCTATGGGGCTGTCTCCCAGGGCTCGGACACTTTAAGTGCCATTCTGCTAAACCAAAACCAATATTGGCTGCAATTTGTTTTTTATCCAACTAATTTTTTTATTCCTTTTGACATAGCTTTTATTCTCCAATAGAATTAGTATGAATGCCTAACGTTCTCTCTGCCCCATAGTGAACATTTTAGTTTCTAAGTGAATCACTTGTTAAAAAAATAGTATTTGAGAGACTAAAAACAAGTTTTTAGTCATTATATTAAGGGGTTGTTAAACCCTTGTATGTTTTTGCATTTATCTACTGCTAGCAAGCAGTAGATATATTCAAAACGATTAAAAAAAAAAAAAAAAACTTTTTCAAAGGGTTAATACTTAACTGTGTCTCCGCCGCTTACTCCCGTCCGAACATCTGAAAATTTCTCGAACGGCCGCAAAGGATCTTGGGGCGGGCGGATGCGCAGTTCAGATGTTCGGCCGAGAGACGCAAGGTAAGCAGCGCGCACCTGCACAGACTCCGTGGGACATGAGCGAAGAGGAGGACAGAGGAGTTAGCGCTGGATCGGAGACCCGCACCAGCGCTGGAGGGACAGCTAAAAACTACAGGTAAGAAGATCGGATTAAGAAACATAATTTAAGGTAAGTCTACAGCAGGATTGGGAAGGCGGGAAAAAAAGTTTGACTTAAATGTCACTTTAATGACAGTTCTAAACCCAAATGGACTAAATTAGAATGTTTGAAGCAACACTCAGCGTTCGCTTGTGCAGAGTTTCCCTCACTTTCTGGCTGATAAAATTGTCAACAGAACAGGTAAATCCCAATAAAAGTCTTAGATGGCAGTAAAACCTGACAGTGATTTTAACTTTTCCCCATTCTACCCCAGATTAAATAAAAGGTTTTGTGTATGGATACACTCATTTTAGCAGTGCAATTCCTTATTCTTGACTGAAATTACTATTTGACATTTCTAGTTCAACAAACTACTGTAAGTGTTGCTTCAAGCATTCTGTTTTTGTCAAAAATATGGGTTTAGAATGGTACCTTAAAAACATGAGACAAAAAACTTTAGCAAAGTAACAAGTGACACAGATTTAGAAACTAAAATCTTCACCATGGGGCAGAGTAAACTTTACACATTCATAAAAATTCGAAAGGAGAAGTAAAGCTATGTAAAAGGAATTAAAAAAAGTGAGATTTAAAAGATTTCAGCCAATATTGGTTTTGCAGAATTGTACTTGCCTAGGCAGCCCGTAGTGCCTGTGCTATCATACTTTATATGCCTGGATATATACATTTATTTTGCAAAGAGCCTGCCCACATACTGTGCAAGGGAAATAGTTTATTTTGGGAGGTATAGTTCAGGAGGGCAGACCAACATCTATGAACCTCACCCTACTGAACCTTCTTAGCAGCTGTTCTGCACAAATTTTATAAGACTGGCAATGACATCATAGGGAGTACTCAAAGCTGTTTTTGCTAAAGGTGTAAGGTAAAAAAAAATAACGCTAAGAATGATCTTGGGGTGGAGGTT
>NW_017308523.1:165211-184619 GCF_000935625.1 Nanorana parkeri
AATACCACCCTATCCAGAGCCAGCTATGTTCTATGCATGTTTGTTGATTGCTTCATCCATTCATAGACATGGATCAGGATCTGGAAGTTTTCATCTTATATTCAATTGCAAACCTCCAAGCTAATAAAAAAAAATTACAAAGTTTTGCATGGGTTACATTTAAACTCTTTCCTGCTTCCAGATTATTACATTGGTTATCTGAAGGATGCTTACCTTTACCTTCCCATCTGATCAGGTTTTCCAAGATTTCTTTGCCTAGCCTTGCTTTCCGCAGAGAGGCATAACATATTTACAGTTAGTCTTGCCCTTTTTTGCATGTCATCCCAAAAGAAAAACACTATTAGGTCTTATGCGTGCATTACGCCACACATGTTACATATCACTGCAAACGTCGCAGTGTAAGCAATAATTTTAGGGCCATTAACCACTGATGACACTAAACTGATGAGCGGTAAAAGCTTTTAAAGCGTCACCTATGGCCAATTGGTATTTTTTTTGCGATTTCGCAGGTGCACGCAATTTTAAAGCTTGACATATTTTGTGTCTATTTCCCCAACTTGATTCCAGCTTTTATGTTTTACCCAAAATGTTAAATGTTTTACAACATAGGGAAAACCATTTTTTTTTCCCCTCTAACTTTTCTAAACTTTTTTTTTGTTATATAGTAAAAGATTAAAAACCCCAGTGGTGATTAAATCCCACCAAAAGAAAGCTCTGTGTCCCCAAAAAATAGTATAAATTAATTTTGCATGACAGCGTTGCATGACTGAATAAATGTAAGTGGTTAAAGTGACATTAAAGGTCGTTCACCCCCCTCAACATGATGCTGTGGGCACTTATTTGATGCCTCTTGATCTGATCATCATCTTCATTCCACTGGTTTCTGACAGTCCCTCCAGCGCTTGTGCCGATCTCTGATCCACCGCAGACTCCCGGTGTGTGTCTGATGTGCTGCCAGGCTGCGTCAATTTACTTTTGTTTCTCTTCTCCCCCCTCTGCTCTACTGCGCATGCGCCCGCACATTTCCACCTTCACAGCCGTTTGTGAGCCAGAAGATCTTCAGCTGGGAGCGAGTGGCACTGGAACAGGTAAGTAATTAGGTATTTGCCTACTTTTTTTCTTTTTTTTTTTCAATCATAGGGCATATATCTACTGATTTGTAAAATGTTTTGTTGAGGTATGAAATATGTACTCATTGTAAGGATATTGATCATACACAACATGGAGTTAATACTGGAATCGTAACGTTTTGCAGCTACTTTCTGGCATTTGCACACTGTCAAATGAAAGTGGTAAAGACAGCCCTTTATAACCACTTCCAGTGTGCCTCTGTTGTTTGCTAATGTCTTTAGGTGATGAACATCTCTGCTCTTGAGAGAAACATCTTTTTCTGTAAAGCCTGTGACACACTGCACGCAAAGCAGTGCAGAGCACTGGGAAGCGGTGACTCACGGCCCCTCACGTGCAAAGCCCTTTCCCACGCTGAGCTAGGCAAGAGCTTGTGCGTGGCGAGATGAAAAATGTCTTCTCTAGCCAATCAGTGCACGTGTATGAATCCATGCATCAGGATGCTGAGCCCAGAAAAGAAGTCGGTGTGGTATGTTTTCCTTCCAGCCCAAAGTCTGTCTAGCTCTCATGTCTGGCACTTGTCTATTAAAAATTTCAACATTTTATTATAAAATTAATATTAAAATGTAAATTAATATTTAATGCAATAATTATTTAACATACTGTTTATTAATTCAATTATTAAAAGTACCAATAACCAAATGACTGGGTTAATTCCGTTGAAGGCGCACCTGTACATGGAGGAAGTAGAAAGCAAGGCCCTGACCACCTTCAAGGGAATTACACCCTGTCAGTGGTTCATATATGTGGATGACACTTGTGTTAAGATTCAGAAACAAGACTTGCAGGCTGTCACTGACCATATCAACTCAGTGGATCATAACATCTAGTTTACGCGGTAAGATATGCAAAACAACAAACTGGCTTTTTGGGATTGTTTAGTAACGGTAATAGAGGAAAGGAGGCTGCAAATAGAGGTCTACTGAAAACCAACACACACGGACCAGTACCTGCTATTTGACTCCCACCACCCTTTAGACCACAAACTGGGAGTATTCAGGACTCTACACCACCGGGCAGAGAAAATTCCCACTAGAACAGAGACCAAGACAAAGGAATTCAAACACCTCAAGGGGGCCCTTAAAACTTGCAGGTATCCAGACTGGGCTTTTGTCAAAACAGAAAGAAGAGGGAAGAATGCCAAGAGCACCAGTGAGAGTGAAAAGCATGACAAACGGAAGAATTTGGTCATCCCATATGTAGCTGGGGTATCTGAGAAACTCAGAAGGGTTTTTAAAAAACATCACATCCCGGTCTGCTTTAAACCCAGCAATACACTGAGGGAACAACTGGTTCACCCAAAAGACCCAACACCAAAACACAAGATGAACAACATTGTGTATGCAGTCCAGTGCAGTGAGGAGTGCTCAGAATTGTATGTTGGTGAAACAAAACGGCAGCTACACCAGCGTATGGCACAGCATAGAAGAGCAAAAAACTCTGGTCAGGATTCTGCAGTGTTCCTACATCTAAAGGAAAAAGGTCACTCATTTGAAGACAGTCAAGTACGCATCCTAGACAGGGAGGTGGACTGGTGTGAAAGAGGCCATAAATAATGTGAATTGGAGCGACATTCACCATACTTATGCCCGGAGAATGTTTTGTACAAATTCTGAATTGAGAAAGCTAGTTGGATTTTTCTTGAAGATGTGAAACGTCTTCAAGAAAAATACAGGAAGTCCAGTTGCCTTGACTGATTTTTTACAGATCTATCATGAACTGGATGAATGAGAACATTCACAGACATATATGGAGCAGGTCACCTTTTACTGCCATACTTTAGGGGTATGGAGGACCAGAGCTACGAGACGAGGCTACTAAATTTAAACATGTTCACATTAGAGGTGAGGAGATTAAGGGGGGATATGATCTCCATGTACAAAATGTTTAATGGTGGTAGCAACATTAGCGATAAACTGTTTAAAATTAACTCCGTTACAAAAACTAGAGGCCATAACCTAAAATTGGTGGAAAAAAAATTCCAGCACAAGGTGCGAAGGGGGTTCTTCACAGTAAGATCAGTTAGGGTCTGGAACTCACTGCCACAGGCGGTGATTTCAGCAAATAATGTGGAATTGTTCAAGAAACTTTTGGACGATTTCTTAAGGGACCGTAATATACAGGGGTACGGGTACTCCTAGAATGAGATCCTAATAGGTTGGACTTGATGGACTAATGTCTTTATTCAACCTCAAATACTATGTAACTATGTAACTGCCAAAGCAGCTCTGACCCATAGAGGCATGGACTCCACTAGACGTCTGAAGGTATGCTGTGGTGTCTGCCACCAAGCTGTCGGTAGTAGATCATGTAAGATCTACCGTACTTAAACTACAGTACAAACTGCGGGGGGTGCAGCGTGAAGTGAAGGTTGCATTTTTTTTCTAGTTTCTTCGCATCGCTTTGCCTGCAGTCTTTCACAGGCTTAATTCTCTGTTCAAGATTCTTCTTGTAAGTTTTTCTAAGCTGCTCACACCCACCATGGAACCTATTAGCAGCTATCCGAATATTTTTTCCCCACGACCAGCCCAGCTCCATCGGATGCAAGATGCCTGTTATGTGCTTAGGCCACTGGATCCTGTGTAGGGCACTTACCTTAGTACTTTGTGCAAAGTGTACAGTTGCTGCATGGTGATATGCAGGTCCAGCTCTGTCCCTAAAGACCTCCTTCTGAGCCTGAGCAGTCCCTAGTGCACTGTGCATATGAAGCACTTAGGGCACGCTTCACTACTCGGAAGTGCGGGGAAACAGCGCTGTGGACTGGCAGCAATGAGGTGAAGAGTATGTTGTGTTTGCCACACACATAGGAAAAAACATGTCTCTGCCATGTTTTATTTGTTGCCTAGAATTCATTCAGCTAAAAAAAGCTGAGTGTTTAATACCACTTGCAGTGGGTGAATGCAGCCGACATAAGACATACTAAACTGGCCAGCTGGAAAAGTTTTTGTCTCTCCATATGCCTTACATCAGTGGCAGGGAAAGGGTTAAAAGTACAACCCCCCCCAATTCCAGAAAAGTTGGGACGCTGTGTAAAATCTACATAAAAACAATGCAATGATTTGCAAATCTCTTAAACCTATATTTTATTCAGAATAGAAAACATCAGATGCTTAAACTGAGAAAATTTTAAGAAAAAATAAGGTCATTTTGAAATTGATGCCAGCAACAGGTCTCAAAGTTGGCACGGGGCCATGTTTACCAGGGTGTAGCATCCCCTCTTCTTTTAACAACACTCTGTAAATGCCTGGGAACTGAGGGCACCAGTTGCTGGAGTTTTGGGAGAGGAACGCTGTCCCATTTTTGCCTGATATAGGATTCTAACTGCTCAACAGTCCTTGGTCTTCTTTGTCATATTTTTAGTTTCAAGATGCGCCAAATATTTTCAATTGGTAAAAGGTCTGGACTGCAGGCAGGCCAGTTAAGCACCTGGACTCTTCTACAAAGCCATGTTGTTGTCATGGATGCAGTATGCGGTTTATCATTGTGCCGCTGAACCATACAAGGCCCTCCCTTAAAAGGACATAATCAGGGAGCATATGCTGCTCTAAAACCTGGATATATCTTTCAGCATTGATGGTGCTTTTCCAGATGTGCACGCTGCCTATTCCATACGTACTATTTCACCCCATACCATCAGAGATGCAGGCTTTTAAACTGAGTGCAGTTAACCAGCCAGAAGGTCCCTCTCCTCTTTAGTCCGGAGGACATAGTGCCCTTTACAACAGACAATTTTAATGAGCTTTGGCCCAGAGAACATAGCGGCATTTCTGGATCATGTTCAGTTATGGCTTCTTCTTTACATGATGGAGCTTTAACTTGCATTTTTGGATGGCACAACGACCTGTGTTCAGAGACAGTGATTTTTGAAAGTATTCCTGATCCTATGCAGTGATAGCCATCACAGAATCATGCCTGTTTTTAATGCTGTGCCCTGTGACGCCCCTACGATCATGGACATCCAATATTGTGTTTCAGCCTTGGGCACAGAGATTTCTCCAGATTCTTGGAACCTTTAGAAGTTATGTACTGTAGATGGACATTTTTTTTGAAATTGTTTGACAATTTTTTAGATGCAGCTTTTCACAGATTGGTGAACCTCTGCCCATCTCTACTTCTGAGACCCTCTGACTCTCCCAATCATATTACTGACTTGTTGCCAACTAACCTATTGAGTTATTCTAGCTCTTCCTTGTTAGTACCACTTTTTTGTCAGCTTTTTGTTGCCCTGTCCCAACTTTTTTGAGACATGTTGCCACCATCAATTTCAAAACTACCTTATTTTCTTGTCATAAAATGGTACATTTTCTCAGTTTAAACATTTGATATGTTTTCTATTGTAAATAAAATATGGGTTTATAAGATTTGCAAATCATTGTATTCTGCTTTTATGTAGATTTTACACAGTGTCCCAACTCTTTTGGAATTGGGGTTGCATAAAGTGTGGAACCATGACATCTTAACAAAAAAAGCAAAACTCTGAGGGGAGGAAAAGGCTCTGGGGGCTAAATGGGGGTATAGTGAGCAAAAACCGTAGGACTAAAGGCTCTGGGACTTAAATATTTAATTTATATTTTGTTATGGAAAATTTTGAGTATAATAGTACAGGAACACTAAGTGGTCTCTGAGGACTAGCCTCAAAGGACTTGTAACTGTGATACCATGGTTTCCATGCCTTGTTTACTTTTTAAATTAAGCTAATCAACTGTTGTATATAGTTAAAGGATAAATCTCACTGGATTTAATGAGTGTAAATGTGTATAGTTAACATTTAGTCCACATTAGTAAGGGAATCATGAGATCATAGATAAGCTAAACTTGCGAGAATTGTAAGGCAGTTTTTTGCATTGCATTGAGCTGAAGTGACAGCCGCAGCGGTGAATAAAGCCTGCTGAAGGACCAGCCGTTCTCACTGCAGATGACGGCTGGCTCCGCCCAGTTGTAATGACATCAGTGTCCCCAAATGATCTGGGTACGCTGAACTGTCATTAAACAATAACAACTAGGCGGAAACGGCTGTGATGTCTCGACCGGCTCCGCCCAGTTGTTATTCATTGGCCGGGACCTGCTATAAGACTCTGGCAGGTGCCGGCCAATAGGAAACGGGTGGAGCGTGCTATCACTTCTAGCTCCGCCCAATTGTTTTTACTTTTTAAAAAGATTTTTATTTTTAATGTTCCCATTTTGTATAATTTTTTAAAATTTCTGAACTTTTTTTTTTTCTTTCACTCTTTTCACTTATTTTCCATTCTGCTCAGTAGCGCTTTCGGGGTCTCAAAAGTACACCTTCATCTGGCTCGGAATGACTATGGTGATGATGGTCATTCTGAACCTGATGAAGGGGTACTTTTGAGACCCCGAAAGCGCTTGTACTGAATGGCAATCTGTCATTAAAGGACTTTTTGCTGTGAATATCTGTGGTGTGCTGGTGACAATCTTTGCTTTATTCTATATGTTCACGGTGCCGTCCGTGGTCGCTACAAGCACCCACCTGCTTCGCAGGTTTACTATTTTTCTGGTAAGGAGTGCAGCTGGTTTCCTACTATATTGTTCCCTTTGAGACACACAGTACATGTGCCTATGTACAAAGAAGTCTGAAGACTGATAATGAACAAAGTCCCGGAAAAGCTCCTGTGCAAGAACAATTCTTGGACCAAGCACTGTATATAAATAGGTAGACAGGTAGCTAGATGTACAGTATAGATCAGGGCTCAAAATTTCAAGTCCTGAGCTACTAGCCAGTCCTTAAGAGTCACTAGTCACCAGTTGCCCCACCTAACCCTTACCCTGCCCCGGCCTTAACTCCGCCCCTAAACACACCCTCTTAAATAATCTTATGATAATTCTTATCTTATGGTAGTTGCTGCTTGTAAACGGCAGATTAGGGATTCCTGCTGCAGGAAAACGCAAGTTCCTGACACAGGAATCCCTAATCACACCTGAAATATACTGTAGGTGTGAATGGGGCCTAATATACACATACACTAAAGGTGCTCATACACCTGCTGATTATCGTACGATAGTTGTGGGTGATCGTATCACGATCGTATCATAATCGGCAGGTGTATGGGCAGCGTGCGACCGCTTCTACTGTAAGGTTGTGCGACTTTAGTCTTCCAAGCACGCTGGAAAACCTGCCGAAAATCTTGCGGTTGGTGGCGTGGTCAGAAGACGAATGCCGCACGGGCCGGTGTGTGCAAGCGCACACTGCCCACTTAGCACTGCAATCATCGGAAGCCCTCCCCAATGATCGCAAGTATGATCTGCCTGTCCAAGATGGGCAGATGGTAATAGTTTTTAATGACCTTACAACCATAACGAAAGTCGTGCGTTGGTTGTAAGGTGTATGGGCAGCTTAAAGCACAATAATACACTGCTCAACAACATTACACCTCCCCCTGCACAAATATAATAATAAAATCCCCCCGCACACAAAAAAGCAGACCTCACTATCACTCCCAGATAGCCAGGAATCGATCCTCCTCGCATACATTCTTTCGACCAGAGCTCAGTACTGTCAGAGCTCCGGGCGAAGGAAGCCAGAGCTGACAGGAGCTGCTCTGCGGTCTGCATCCGACACAGATGCAGACCGTGGAGGTGCTCCCGCATGTCAGGTACGCGGTCTGCACCCGTGTGCCTGACATGTCAGCTGGCTATGGGCCACATAGTACTCCAAATTTAGAGGGGTGTCCCAATACGTTTGGCAATATTGTGTATATATGCAATTTAGGGGATGCTGTTTATATATTGTAAGTGTCTAAACCCGGCAAACATCTGCTATATTTCAAACTATAGTTTCCACTTATGAATTGAAAAGGCAGTGAAATATAATTGAGTGGGACAACCCAGAATAATAACGTGCTGGATCAGTGTGATCCTAGTTCATTTTATTACTTCATTGCTGTGCTGTATGTGTATAGGCCAATGCCTTGGCTGGCGTTCGTGCAGAATGTTTCTTATGCAAACTCACCGGCCCTAGTGGCTCCTTCGGCTAACGAAGGAAAGGGGGGAGGAGTCCGGTGACGTCTATGTCCGTGATGGCTAACGAAGGGAAAGAATTATAGACATAGTAACTCATATTATATCCACAGTTTATGAATGGCCGTGTGTTGAGTTATTTTAAGGGGACAGCAGATGTCTCTAGACCTAAACCCTATTGAGCATCTGTGGGGCATCCTCAAACGGAAGGTGGAGGAGCGCAAGATCGCTAACATCCACCAGCTCCGTGATGTCGTCATGGAGGAGTGGAAGAGGACTCCAGTGGCAACCTGTGAAGCTCTGGTGAACTCCATGCCCAAGAGGGTTAAGGCAGTGCTGGAAAATAATGGTGGCCACACAAAATATTGACACTTTGGGCCCAATTTGGACATTTTTACTTAGGGGGTGTACTCACTTTTGTTGCCAGCAGTTTAGACATTAATGGCTGTGTGCTGAGTTATTGTGAGTGGACAGCAAACGTACACTGATATACAAGCTGTACACTCGCTACTTTACATTGTAGCAAAGTGTAATTTCTTCAGTGTCGTCACATAAAATTATATAATAAAATATTTACAAAAATGTGAGGGGTGTACTCACTTCTGTGAGATACTGTATATACACTGAGCGGCCAGATTATTATAACCACCCCATCAGTATTTCGTTGGACCGCCTCGTGACTCCACGAGATGTTGAAAGGTGATGCGAGGAAGCTGACACTGCACTGTTGCCCTTCTGTTGTCTTGTACCAGTCTTGCCATCTCCGTTCTGCCCTAACATTGACTAGTCGCTGATGGCCACAATTCGCACGTTCCGACCCAGATTTTCTGCTGAGAGTCCAGTCTTTAAACACTTTAACAACAGCTGCTCTTGAACATTTAACGAATTCTGCTGTTTTGCTGATACGCGCTCCATGGCTTGAGCGCCAACAATCATCCCACGCTCAAAGGCCGTTTTTTAAAATCTA
The DNA here is from genome assembly GCF_000935625.1 of Nanorana parkeri. Classification (NCBI taxonomy): domain Eukaryota; kingdom Metazoa; phylum Chordata; class Amphibia; order Anura; family Dicroglossidae; genus Nanorana; species Nanorana parkeri. The sequence goes on from NW_017308523.1 coordinate 174,282, forward strand.
TATCTTCCAAAAAAAATTACTTCTCCTGTCGTGGTTAACAACCTGCTTCCCTATTTATAATGGTCTGGCCCTCTAGCAACTTCAGTGCGAAATTATAGCTAATTTGCCTACAAATGTCAGGTGGTCATAATAATCTGGCCACTCAGTGTATAGTATATATTATATTTCAACCCTTCTCCGTCAAAGATTTTTTTTCTTGCTTAGGCTTGATGCAATCAACTTTGAAATGATGGCTCTTTCTTGGAAGTAATTCTTTATATTTTCTGCAAACGATCTTGGAAACAAAGACAGAAGAACTAACATTTTTGTAATGGGGAAGTAAATCATTAATTGCTAGGTGGATCTCACTTTCCATTTTTTAGCCCAATATTCTGGTGGACATGTCACCTCCTGACAAAGTAAAGGCTAAATGAGCAATATTTTTTACTTGTCAGGAGGGTAGAAGCTACAGTTGATCAGATCTATCAGCTACTACCTGACCCAGCATTAAAAACTCCATTGGGTTAACAAGTCAGCTTATTGACCCTTCCTTTGATTCCTCATGCTTTTCTTCTGCGGAGTGCTATACTAAGGATGCCTGGTTAAAAGAAGTTACTGCTATTGGATTTTTTATTAGACTTCATGGACAGCAGTGCTGTATCTGTGCTTTAAATTAACATGTTTAGAATGGCTTGGGCTATGGTTTTTAATCTTTTGCACAGCTAGCTGCTGATATGTTCATAAACATTTGGTATTAATGTGTTCCTGCAGATTATAGGGAGAGGGATTATTTCTCCAAAATTCTGACCTGCAAGAGTCTTGGAACTGATCTTACTAAAGGTAGATTGATGAAAACTGTATTGTTCATCATATACTGTTTAATGCATTAATTACTGTTTTTGTATTTTTTGTTTTTTTATTGGCCTCACAGCAAAGCCTAGTAGAAAGTTGACATTTCTATACCTGGCGAATGATGTGATTCAAAACAGCAAGAGAAAAGGACCTGAATTTACAAAAGACTTTGCGCCTGTTATTGTGGATGCATTTAAACATGTTGCAAGGTAGGTTCCTGATTATATTTATTTTCGTAGTTTTTAGACTCAAGGGTCCTGATTCATAAAAATCAACAAAAAGGTTACTTTTCATTTAGCTTTATATTTCTACATTTGAAAGTTGTGTTTTTCACATTAAGTTAAAAAAGTGTTAAAAATAGGTTGATAAAAACTACAAATGGAGCAAAATTTAGAGAAAAAAAAATATCTTGCCATTACCCAATATATTTATAAAATATGTGATGCAACAATAACCCACCAAAACACCCAAAATTCCCCTCATGAAATATTTGTCTTATTCATAAAAGCACAGTTTCATTTATATTCGCCCAACATTCGCTTGGTGAAAAATACATCCACTGACATTTGGAAACATCTGTTCTTACATGAATTAGATGCCTACTGCAACATCTTACAACTACTTACCTTCCAGTTTTTCCTAAAATTGTCCTCCAACACTTGTATCCAACACTTGTATCTGAAAAAAACTTAACTTGAATTCAGACCTTTTTAAATGTCCCAATGAACTTTGGAGAGTTGTTTTTCTCAGAGTTCCCTGTGACATCCTTGACTCTGAGTCTAAGAAAGGGGTACCCCTATGAAGACACATTTTTAAAGTTCCTTGTGCAATTTAAAACCATTGTGGTGCCAGGATCCCCCTCAGTTCCCAACCAGTTAAGTGTGGTAAGAGGGAAATGCATTCTTTCTCTTCAGGTGAAGGAGGACACCGCTATAACATGGAAGGTAAGTGTTTTGTAAATTAGTGACCGTAGAATTATTTTGTTTTGTTTTTACTGTTTTTCATTTTTTTATTTTTTTTTTAACACCACTGTAATTCATGAATGGTGAAATAGTTAGGGGTGCGAAAGTGAATGCATATTTGTGTCCACCTGCATGCATTGAAATGCTTTATTGTTAGTGTGTGGATCTAGTTATGACATACCTCGCAACTTTGAGGGCAGAATGATAAAGCCTGAAGAAAACGCTTTGCTGTGCAATGGTGTATGCTGAGTGGTTCAGTACATAATTTTACCTCCGAAACTCAGAAGACCTTAGGATCAAATGCTTAATGCTATGCAAAATAGCCTGAAGTACTTGCTCACTCAAAACTATTTCTGTTTTAGATTATAGTTGGTAATGTAGGTACTTCACTGACTTGTATGTATTGGGAATTCTAGCAGAAAGGACATTTCAATGGGGTTTCTGGGTTTGCTTACGAACTGCAGGAATCAAAAGGGGGACTTTGTGTCCCCAGTTTTAATTTCAGTTGACTTCATGAAAGCACTGGGGGCCTGGGACTGGTAGTTTTCAGTGCAAGTCATCTACTGTTAATAGTGGGGATAGTATAGCTGGCCAGCATGTTAAAATTAACACACCTCACCTACTACACTAAAGCATCTCCCAACAATACTCCCTACCCTATTTAAACATTACCCATCTGCTGAAATGAGCCTCTAAGACAGTGGTTCTCCACCTTTCTAGGGCCGGGAACCCTTGGTAACATTTGCCAAGTTACTAGATGTGTCCAGGAGTGCCCACAATTTTTTGTTCGGAGTTCTACTTTTCAAATGAGGAGTTCAATGAGATCTACCAACGAAAAAACACCTTTATTTAGAAAACCAGCACGTTAAAATAGTTACTGGGACTACTGCCTAGCTCTCTCCTCTCTCTGGGCCGGTTCACACCACAAAGTCTGCGTTCCAGAGTGTTTGGCCAGCTCCCAACGTTCAGGGACGGGAGGGGGCATGGTGGTGCATTGAAAGTCAATGACACCGCAGCCACTGCGGGCGGGGGGCCCGCAGTGTAATCGCCCGCACCCAGAACTAATGTGCCTGTGTTCCGGTCCTGGGCAATCTGCAAAAATGCTGCAAGCACTATTTTTGCAGATCGCACTGGATCGGAACGCAGGCACTAATGTGCCTACGTTTTTGGTGCGGGCAATCGCATTGTGGGCGGGGGGCGTGGCGGTGATTTGAAGTCAATGGCACTGTAGCCACGCCCCCCATCTACAATGCGATTGCCCGCACCCAAAATCCCACCCTTGAATGCAGGGAGCCAGCCAGCTTGCGTTCCAGAGGCCAAACACTCTGGAATGCAGACTTTGTGGTATGAACTAGCCCTCTCTCTTGGCTGTCTCTTCTCTCTTGGCTGTCTCTTCTCTCTTGGCTGTCTCTTCTCTCTTGGCTGTCTCTTCTCTCTTGGCTGTCTCTTCTCTCTTGGCTGTCTCTTCTCTCTTGGCTGTCTCTTCTCTCTCGGCTGTCTCTTCTCTCTCGGCTGTCTCTTCTCTCTCGGCTGTCTCTTCTCTCTCGGCTGTCTCTTCTCTCTCGGCTGTCTCTTCTCTCTCGGCTGTCTCTTCTCTCTCGGCTGTCTCTTCTCTCTCGGCTGTCTCTTCTCTCTCGGCTGTCTCTTCTCTCTCGGCTGTCTCTTCTCTCTCGGCTGTCTCTTCTCTCTCGGCTGTCTCTTCTCTCTCTGCGGTCTCGGCTCTCTCTCTGCTGCTGCTGTCTCTTCTCTCCCCCTCTCTCTCGCACGAGCACCGCCGGAGGACAGGACACAGGTCAGTGCGCAGAATGCGATCTACCAGTGTTCCCTTTGCGATCCACTTGTAGATCACACCTCTGTGTTGAAACTTCCCTGATCCCTCCCTCCATACATTCTTGTTGGCCCATCACTAGGGTGGGCTACCTCACTTCCCAAAAACCTATCCCCTCCATCCAATCCTAACATTTACCCTATCCCCTAGAGGGAGACTTATGCTAACATAGACTATAAAGTAAGCACTAACACAAGCCTCTATCCATGCAGCTGCAGAAGGAATGAAACTCCATGTCAGGGGTTCGGATTGAGGACTAGGTACTTTAATGCGTTGATCTTGCTAATGGGTCCCTTAAGCTTAAAAAATTGAATGTTTGATTTAGCCTAACATCATTCATCTGTAATTCAATACTATATCAGTTTAGGTATATCCATGCAGCCCTGTAATTTTTTTATTTATTTTGCTGCAGTGATACTGATGAGAGCTGTAAGAAGCATTTGGCTAGGGTTCTCTCTATATGGGAAGAGAGGGCTGTGTATGAAAACGATATACTGGAGCAACTGAAGACATCTTTATGTAAGTGGAAGCAATCTGTTCCGTAAGCCAAATTTATTAAAAGCATTTGCATTTTACTAATAATAGGTTCTGATGATGTTTTGGAAAGTCTTCCTTGGGGTGTCATTTTTTAGTGTTACACTGTATATGTTTGAAACATTATATATAGACTTGTAAGCAAGCCCACTTCATAATTTCTAAAAGTAGTAGTTACTTTTATTTTTTGTTCATTGAGAAACACAGGATGCATTGATATTTGGGGTATACTGCTGCCTACAGGAGGATTTTGACACTGATGAACAGTGATGAGCCAGGTAAAACCCCTCCCATTCCCAGCATGCCTCAGTTTTCTTGAGCGTATATCACAAGATACAGGGAGGTAAATTTAATTAACCACTGGGGTTTGCAGCTTCTTTCCAGGTGATTCGACATTGGCAAATCACTCAAAGCTGCAGGGCAGCCCTGCAAAATCCCTCCCACTTCCAGCCTACCTCAGTTTTTTCTAGTGTCCTTAGGTGATGGACTCCTTCTCTCAACTCTGGGAGAAGTACGCCCTTTTCCGCTGTTTTCTCTACAAGACTCTCCAACAGCTGTCCAGAATGGTTTCTCCTGCGCAGAGCCTTGGTGGACTGCATCTGGACCCTGACTAACAGAATATGTGGGGCTGACCTGTTTTGTGCTATGTGGCACCACATTGACACTTGTACAGGGTGCTCAACAGGTCCAGGGCCATGGTCCATCTAGGTAGAGCCTTGACCTGACAACCCCCCTAGGGGGTTATGCCCACCCAGAGAGCAAAGCTCAGATGGCATGTCTGCCACATCTATGGTGAGGAGTAAAAACCACTTTGGTAAGCTTAGTGAGCTTAGTGAAGGAGGGCAGATGAATTACAGAATCTGACTCATCCAATCACAGAATGTTTACATTCTGTGAATGAGCAAGGGGGGTGGAAAGGGAGGGTGAGCAGCACGATGACTTCACTATTACAGTTGATGCAGTTAATGTAGCACCGGTGGATGGAAGATTTCTAGAAGAACCATCAGCCAGCGGGATGTGGGTCAGACTTCATTAGAGATAAGTTATGTTGCTGGTACTGTATAACTAAAAACATTTTAACTAACCTTCAGCTTTAAATCACTTTTTCTTGCTGCCCTACATTATTGTGTGGATGGCCTGGCGAATACTCCTCATTAAATCTGTAGGATTAGTCTCCTGCCGGTATATGTGGTGTATACTTTGTGGTCTTGCTTCCCCTAGAAAAGCTTTGGTCTCCCTGCTCTCATGCTCGGACCTTACAGTCCAAGAGCTATTTGACCGGTCACTCATGAAGGTTCTGGACAATTGCGGGTTCTGCCTGGTTCTGCTTGTGGTGCTTTCCAGATCTTTGTGTAATATGTTAGCTGCAAAGTGCTTTCTACTTCCAGAGCTTACAAACAGGATCTGTGCTATGGAACAACAAACCCCTGAGCTGCCATGATAAAAAACTGTATTATAAACTTACCCTACGCTACAGAGACCAACTACATATGCAATCTAACGATAATCTACATGTGAAATAAATACAGAAATATATAAATACGCATAATCACCCTACGGTGAATACATTATTGGGTATTTTTCCACTATATATTGTATTTATTCACCATAGGGTTATTCTGCATACTTATATATTTATTTCACAGGTAGATTATTATTAGATTGCATATGTATTTGGTCTATAAAGCGCAGTGCACTTTTATAATTCACTAGGGATGCTACTGCACCAATACCTGCACAGCCCTCCTGAGATCCTGTACAGTCCTCCTGAGACTCCACACAGCTTCCCACCAGAATATTGAATATGCTGTATCTTTCCTGGCTGTCTCTCCTTGCTCTCTCTCCTGGCTCTCCTAGCTGTCTCTTTGCTCTCTCCCTTAGCTCTCTCTCCTGGCTGTCTCTCCTTGCTCTCTCTCCTGGCTGTCACTCTTCCCCTGACTGTCTCTCCTCTCTCTCTCTCCCCTGGCTGTCTCTCCTCTCTCTCTCCTCTCTCTCTCTCCCCTGTCTCTCCTCTCTCTCTCCCCTGGCTGTCTCTCCTCGCTCTCTCCCCTGGCTGTCTCTCCTCGCTCTCTCCCCTGGCTGTCTCTCCTCGCTCTCTCCCCTGGCTGTCTCTCCTCGCTCTCTCCCCTGGCTGTCTCTCCTCGCTCTCTCCCCTGGCTGTCTCTCCTCGCTCTCTCCCCTGGCTGTCTCTCCTCGCTCTCTCCCCTGGCTGTCTCTCCTCGCTCTCTCCCCTGGCTGTCTCTCCTCGCTCTCTCCCCTGGCTGTCTCTCCTCGCTCTCTCCCCTGGCTGTCTCTCCTCGCTCTCTCCCCTGGCTGTCTCTCCTCGCTCTCTCCCCTGGCTGTCTCTCCTCGCTCTCTCCCCTGGCTGTCTCTCCTCGCTCTCTCCCCTGGCTGTCTCTCCTCGCTCTCTCCCCTGGCTGTCTCTCCTCGCTCTCTCCCCTGGCTGTCTCTCCTCGCTCTCTCCCCTGGCTGTCTCTCCTCGCTCTCTCCCCTGGCTGTCTCTCCTCGCTCTCTCCCCTGGCTGTCTCTCCTCGCTCTCTCCCCTGGCTGTCTCTCCTCGCTCTCTCCCCTGGCTGTCTCTCCTCGCTCTCTCCCCTGGCTGTCTCTCCTCGCTCTCTCCCCTGGCTGTCTCTCCTCGCTCTCTCCCCTGGCTGTCTCTCCTCGCTCTCTCCCCTGGCTGTCTCTCCTCGCTCTCTCCCCTGGCTGTCTCTCCTCGCTCTCTCCCCTGGCTGTCTCTCCTCGCTCTCTCCCCTGGCTGTCTCTCCTCGCTCTCTCCCCTGGCTGTCTCTCCTCGCTCTCTCCCCTGGCTGTCTCTCCTCGCTCTCTCCCCTGGCTGTCTCTCCTCGCTCTCTCCCCTGGCTGTCTCTCCTCGCTCTCTCCCCTGGCTGTCTCTCCTCGCTCTCTCCCCTGGCTGTCTCTCCTCGCTCTCTCCCCTGGCTGTCTCTCCTCGCTCTCTCCCCTGGCTGTCTCTCCTCGCTCTCTCCCCTGGCTGTCTCTCCTCGCTCTCTCCCCTGGCTGTCTCTCCTCGCTCTCTCCCCTGGCTGTCTCTCCTCGCTCTCTCCCCTGGCTGTCTCTCCTCGCTCTCTCCCCTGGCTGTCTCTCCTCGCTCTCTCCCCTGGCTGTCTCTCCTCGCTCTCTCCCCTGGCTGTCTCTCCTCGCTCTCTCCCCTGGCTGTCTCTCCTCGCTCTCTCCCCTGGCTGTCTCTCCTCGCTCTCTCCCCTGGCTGTCTCTCCTCGCTCTCTCCCCTGGCTGTCTCTCCTCGCTCTCTCCCCTGGCTGTCTCTCCTCGCTCTCTCCCCTGGCTGTCTCTCCTCGCTCTCTCCCCTGGCTGTCTCTCCTCGCTCTCTCCCCTGGCTGTCTCTCCTCGCTCTCTCCCCTGGCTGTCTCTCCTCGCTCTCTCCCCTGGCTGTCTCTCCTCGCTCTCTCCCCTGGCTGTCTCTCCTCGCTCTCTCCCCTGGCTGTCTCTCCTCGCTCTCTCCCCTGGCTGTCTCTCCTCGCTCTCTCCCCTGGCTGTCTCTCCTCGCTCTCTCCCCTGGCTGTCTCTCCTCGCTCTCTCCCCTGGCTGTCTCTCCTCGCTCTCTCCCCTGGCTGTCTCTCCTCGCTCTCTCCCCTGGCTGTCTCTCCTCGCTCTCTCCCCTGGCTGTCTCTCCTCGCTCTCTCCCCTGGCTGTCTCTCCTCGCTCTCTCCCCTGGCTGTCTCTCCTCGCTCTCTCCCCTGGCTGTCTCTCCTCGCTCTCTCCCCTGGCTGTCTCTCCTCGCTCTCTCCCCTGGCTGTCTCTCCTCGCTCTCTCCCCTGGCTGTCTCTCCTCGCTCTCTCCCCTGGCTGTCTCTCCTCGCTCTCTCCCCTGGCTGTCTCTCCTCGCTCTCTCCCCTGGCTGTCTCTCCTCGCTCTCTCCCCTGGCTGTCTCTCCTCGCTCTCTCCCCTGGCTGTCTCTCCTCGCTCTCTCCCCTGGCTGTCTCTCCTCGCTCTCTCCCCTGGCTGTCTCTCCTCGCTCTCTCCCCTGGCTGTCTCTCCTCGCTCTCTCCCCTGGCTGTCTCTCCTCGCTCTCTCCCCTGGCTGTCTCTCCTCGCTCTCTCCCCTGGCTGTCTCTCCTCGCTCTCTCCCCTGGCTGTCTCTCCTCGCTCTCTCCCCTGGCTGTCTCTCCTCGCTCTCTCCCCTGGCTGTCTCTCCTCGCTCTCTCCCCTGGCTGTCTCTCCTCGCTCTCTCCCCTGGCTGTCTCTCCTCGCTCTCTCCCCTGGCTGTCTCTCCTCGCTCTCTCCCCTGGCTGTCTCTCCTCGCTCTCTCCCCTGGCTGTCTCTCCTCGCTCTCTCCCCTGGCTGTCTCTCCTCGCTCTCTCCCCTGGCTGTCTCTCCTCGCTCTCTCCCCTGGCTGTCTCTCCTCGCTCTCTCCCCTGGCTGTCTCTCCTCGCTCTCTCCCCTGGCTGTCTCTCCTCGCTCTCTCCCCTGGCTGTCTCTCCTCGCTCTCTCCCCTGGCTGTCTCTCCTCGCTCTCTCCCCTGGCTGTCTCTCCTCGCTCTCTCCCCTGGCTGTCTCTCCTCGCTCTCTCCCCTGGCTGTCTCTCCTCGCTCTCTCCCCTGGCTGTCTCTCCTCGCTCTCTCCCCTGGCTGTCTCTCCTCGCTCTCTCCCCTGGCTGTCTCTCCTCGCTCTCTCCCCTGGCTGTCTCTCCTCGCTCTCTCCCCTGGCTGTCTCTCCTCGCTCTCTCCCCTGGCTGTCTCTCCTCGCTCTCTCCCCTGGCTGTCTCTCCTCGCTCTCTCCCCTGGCTGTCTCTCCTCGCTCTCTCCCCTGGCTGTCTCTCCTCGCTCTCTCCCCTGGCTGTCTCTCCTCGCTCTCTCCCCTGGCTGTCTCTCCTCGCTCTCTCCCCTGGCTGTCTCTCCTCGCTCTCTCCCCTGGCTGTCTCTCCTCGCTCTCTCCCCTGGCTGTCTCTCCTCGCTCTCTCCCCTGGCTGTCTCTCCTCGCTCTCTCCCCTGGCTGTCTCTCCTCGCTCTCTCCCCTGGCTGTCTCTCCTCGCTCTCTCCCCTGGCTGTCTCTCCTCGCTCTCTCCCCTGGCTGTCTCTCCTCGCTCTCTCCCCTGGCTGTCTCTCCTCGCTCTCTCCCCTGGCTGTCTCTCCTCGCTCTCTCCCCTGGCTGTCTCTCCTCGCTCTCTCCCCTGGCTGTCTCTCCTCGCTCTCTCCCCTGGCTGTCTCTCCTCGCTCTCTCCCCTGGCTGTCTCTCCTCGCTCTCTCCCCTGGCTGTCTCTCCTCGCTCTCTCCCCTGGCTGTCTCTCCTCGCTCTCTCCCCTGGCTGTCTCTCCTCGCTCTCTCCCCTGGCTGTCTCTCCTCGCTCTCTCCCCTGGCTGTCTCTCCTCGCTCTCTCCCCTGGCTGTCTCTCCTCGCTCTCTCCCCTGGCTGTCTCTCCTCGCTCTCTCCCCTGGCTGTCTCTCCTCGCTCTCTCCCCTGGCTGTCTCTCCTCGCTCTCTCCCCTGGCTGTCTCTCCTCGCTCTCTCCCCTGGCTGTCTCTCCTCGCTCTCTCCCCTGGCTGTCTCTCCTCGCTCTCTCCCCTGGCTGTCTCTCCTCGCTCTCTCCCCTGGCTGTCTCTCCTCGCTCTCTCCCCTGGCTGTCTCTCCTCGCTCTCTCCCCTGGCTGTCTCTCCTCGCTCTCTCCCCTGGCTGTCTCTCCTCGCTCTCTCCCCTGGCTGTCTCTCCTCGCTCTCTCCCCTGGCTGTCTCTCCTCGCTCTCTCCCCTGGCTGTCTCTCCTCGCTCTCTCCCCTGGCTGTCTCTCCTCGCTCTCTCCCCTGGCTGTCTCTCCTCGCTCTCTCCCCTGGCTGTCTCTCCTCGCTCTCTCCCCTGGCTGTCTCTCCTCGCTCTCTCCCCTGGCTGTCTCTCCTCGCTCTCTCCCCTGGCTGTCTCTCCTCGCTCTCTCCCCTGGCTGTCTCTCCTCGCTCTCTCCCCTGGCTGTCTCTCCTCGCTCTCTCCCCTGGCTGTCTCTCCTCTCTCTCTCTCCCCTGTCTCTCCTCCCTCCCTCTCTCTCTCCCCTGTCTCTCCTCTCTCTCTCCCCCCTGTCTCTCCTCCCTCTCTCTCTCCCCTGTCTCTCCTCCCTCTCTCTCTCCCCTGTCTCTCCTCCCTCTCTCTCTCCCCTGTCTCTCCTCCCTCACCCCCCTCTCTCCCCTGGCTGTCTCTCCTCCCCCTCTCTCTCCCCTGGCTGTCTCTC
>NW_017308524.1:0-1122 GCF_000935625.1 Nanorana parkeri
AGCGTGCGCGTGCGCACACCGGCCCATTCGGCATTTGTCTCACGAGCACCGTTCTAACCAGCCGAGAATCGTACGATTCTCGGCTGGTTTTCCAACATGCTCCTTAGACAAAAGACGTGCGACCGTACAGTAGAAACGGTCGCACGTCTTCGTTCACACTTTTCGATTCTCGTACGATCGCGGGATTTCCCGCGATTCTTGTATGAGAATCGAGCAGTGTATGGGCACATTTAAGGTGGCCATACACCTTACAACCATCGGCCATTTTTCTTAGTCCCAACATCGCACCGTCGTTCGATTTTCTGTTCAAATACCCCATCATGCACATACCAATGTCGTTTTTGATTATCGCTCGTTAGCAATACTAACTCTACGATTTTTGTTGGTCGACAGAACGGATTTTTGTTTGCGCATGTGCAGTGTTCATGTTGAAATTTTTGTTGTACGTAAAACGCCACTAACCATCGATTTTCATCCGTTTTAACAAAAGTTTTCTAGTCTGCCTGTTCAACCAAATTAGGCCAGTTGTACAGTAATTGCGATCATGCACTTCCTATCAACCGGCCAATTATTGTAAGAGAACGCGGACGATTGTATTGATGAATACAAAGTTGCATTATTTTGTATCTACCTAAAGTTCAGCTTTAACCTTGAGAACAATAGCCGCACAATTTGTTTGTTAAAACAAGAAATGGGCAATTCTAGTTGGAACTCACACATAAGTGCATAAGTATTTTATCCTCAAAGCAGGACTCCAGGCAAAGATGTTCATAACCTTTGCAGTTAGGCTACCCCCGCACTGCAAGGGTTAAGTAGGCAACCTTGGCTCTCCAGCTGTGCTGAAACTACAAATCCCATCATGCTTCTCTCTCTGAAAGTCATGCCTGTGGCTTGCAGTGCCTTATGGTATTTGTAGTTTCAGCACAGCTGGAGAGCCACGGTTGCCTTCCCCTGATCTAGACAAAAATGAGCACTTAACCCTTGCAGTGCGGGGGTAGCGCCAGCGCAAGAGTTCACAAGATTTTTGCCTGGAGTTCTGCATAAAGCTTCTCAACCTATGATGTCTCCCAGGGGCATCCCGAGGCTGGGTGTCACCTGGTCTCTAGACCGGGTGACACCACG